>NW_027043487.1:0-89700 GCF_036013475.1 Columba livia
TCTTTATTTCTTCTTTCTTCTAACAAGAAAGAAAGAAGAAAGAAAGATGAAAGAAAGAAAGAAGAAAGAAAGAAGAAAGAAAGAAATAAGCAAGAAAAAAGGAGAAAGAACGAAAGAAGAAAGAAAGAAAGAAAGAAGCAAGAAAAAAGGAGAAAGAACGAAAGAAGAAAGAAAGAAAGAAAGAAGAAAGAAAAAGAAAGAAATAAGAAAGAATGAAGAAAGAAAGAAGAAATAAAGAAACAAACAAAGAAAAAAGGAAGAAGAAAGAAAGAAAGAAAAATGAAAGAAAAAAGAAAGAACAAAGAAAGAAAGAAGAAAGAAAGAAAGTAGAAAGAAGAAAGAAAGAAGAAAGAAAGAAGAAAGAAAGAAGAATGAAAGAAGAATGAGAGAAGTAAGAAATAAGTAAGAAAGAATCAAGAAAGAAGTAAGATAGTAAAAAGAAAGTAGTAAGAAAGAAAGAAGAAAGAAGAAAGAAAGAAAGAAGAAAGAAAGAAGAAAGAAAGAGGAAAGAAAGAAGAAAGAAATATGTAATAAAGAAGAAAGAAAGAAGAAAGAAAGAAGTAAGAAAGAAGTAAGAAAGAAATAAGAAAGAAAGAAGAAAGAAAGAAAGAGGAAAGAAAGAAGAAAGAAAGAATGAAGAAAGAAGAAAGAAAGAAAGAAAGAAAGAAGAAAGAAAGAAGTAAGAAAGAAAAAAGAAAGAAGAAAGAAACAAGAAAGAATAAAGAAGAAAGAAGAAAGAAAGTAGAAAGAAAGATGTAAGAAAGATAGAAGAAAGAAAGAAGAAAGAAGGAAGTAAATAAGAAGTAAGAAAGAAAGAATAAAGAAAGAAGTAAGAAAGAAGAAAGAAATAAGAAAGAAAGAAGAAAGTAAGAAGAAATAAAGAGAAAAGAAAGAAGAATGAAAGAAAGAAGAAAGAAAAAAGAAAGAAAGAAGAAAGAAGAAAGAAAGAAAAATGAAAGAAGAAAGAATGTAAGAAGAAAGAAAGAAAGAAGAAAGATAGAAAGAAGAAAGAAAGAAAGCGGAAAGAAAGAGGAAAGAAAGAAGAAAGAAAGAAGAAAGAAAGAAAGAAGGAAGAAAGAAGAAAGAAAGAAGTACGAAAGAAGAAAAAATAAGAAAGAAAGAAGAAAAAATAAGAAAGAAAGAAGAAAAAAGAAAGAAGAAAGAAAGAAGAAAGAAAGAACAAAGAAAGAAGAAAGAAAGTAGTAAGGAAGAAGTAAGAAATGAAGAATAAAAAAATAAAGAAGTAAGAAAGAAGTAAGAAAGAAAGAAGAAAGAAAGAAGAAAGAAAGAAGTAAGAAAGAAGTAAGAAAGAAAGAAAAAAGAACGAAAGAAGTAAGAAAGAAGTAGGAAAGAAAAAAGAAAGAATAAAGAAAGAAGAAAGAAAGAAGAAAGAAGAAAGAAAGAAGGAAGAAAGAAAGAAGATAGAAAGAAGAAAGAAAGAAAGAAAAGAGAAAGAAAGAGGAAAGAAAGAAGAAAGAAAGAAGAAAGAAGAAAGAAAGAAAGAAAGAAGAAGGAAAAAAGAAGGAAATAAGAAAGAAAGAAGCAAGAAAGAAGAAAGAAAGAAAGAAAGAAGAAAGAAAGAAGAAAGAAAGAAAGAAGAAAGAAAGAATAAAGAAAGAAGAAAGAAAGAAAGAATAGAGAAAAAGAAAAAAAGGAGAAAGAAAGAAAGAAGAAAGAAAGAAAGAGGAAAGAAAGATGAAAGAATGAAAAAGAAAGAAGTAAGAAAGAAGAAAGAAAGAAGAAAGAAAGAAAGAAAGAAGAAAGAAAGAAGAAAGAAAGAAAGAGGAAAGAAAGAAGAAAGAAAGACGAAAGAAAGAAGTAAGAAAGAAGAAAGAATGAAGAAAGAAAGAAGAAAGAAAGAAGAAAGAAAGAAAGAAGAAAGAAGAAAGAAAGAAGAAAGAAATATGTAAGAAAGAAGTAAGAAGGAAAGAAAGAAGAAAGAAGAGAGAAGAAAGAAGAAAGAAGAAAGAAAGAAGAAAGGCAGAAGAAAGAAAGAAGAAAGAAAGTAGAAAGAAAGAAAGAAGAAAGAAAGAAGAAAGAAAGAAAGAAGAATGAAAGAAGAAAGAAAGAAGAAAGAAAGAAGAAAGAAAGAAAGAAGTAAGAAAGAAGTAAGAAAGAAGATAGAAAGAAGAAAGAAAGAAGAAAGAAGGAAAGAAAGAAGAAAGAAGAAAGAAAGAAAGAAAGAAGAAAGAAAGGAGAAATAAAGAAGTAAGAAAGAAGTAAGAAGGAAAGAAAGAAGAAAGAAAGAAGAAAGAAGAAAGAAAGAAGAAAGAAAGAAGAAAGAAAGAAGAAAGAAGAAAGTAAGAAAGAAAGAAAGAAAGAAAAATGAATGAAGAAAGGAAGAAGAAAGAAAGAAGAAAGAGAAAGGAAAGAAAGAAGAAAGAAAGAAAGAAGAAAGAAAGAAAGAAAGAAGAAAGAAAGAAGAAAGAAAGAAGAAAGGAAGAAGAAAAAAAGTAGTAAGAAAGTAGTAAGAATCAAGTAAGAAAGAAGTAAGAAAGAAGAAAGAAGAAAGAAAGAAGAAAGAAAGAAGAAGGAAAGAAGAGAGAAAAATAAAGAAAGAAGAAAGTAAGAAAAAAGAAGAGAGAAAGGAAGAAGAAAGAAGAAAGAAAGAAAGAAGAAAGAAAGAAGAAATAAAGAAGGAAGAAAGAAAGAAGGAAGAAAGAAGTAAGAAGGGAAGAAAGAAGAAGAAAGAAGAAAGAAGAAAGAAAGAAGAAAGAAAGAAGAAGGAAAGAAGAGAGAAAAATAATGAAGAAAGAAGAAAGAAAGAAAGAAGAAAGAAAGAAAGAAGAAAGAAGGAAAACAGAAAGAAGAAAGAAAGAAGTAAGAAAGAAGAAAGAAAGAAGTAAGAAAGAAAGAAGAAAGAAAGAAGAAAGAAAGAAGACAGAAAGAAAGAAGTAAGAAAGAAGAAAGAATGAGGAAAGAAAGAAGAAAGAAAGAAGAAAGAAAGAAGAAATGAAGAAGAAAGAAAGAAAAAAAGAAAGAAAGAAAGGAGAAAGAAAGAAGAGAGGAAGAAGAAAGAAAAAAGAAGTAAAAAAGAAATAAGAAACAAGTAAGAAAGAAGTAAGAAAGAAGAAAGAAAGAAGAAAGAAAGAAGAAGGAAAGAAGAGAGAAAAATAAAGAAAGAAAGAAGAAAGAAAGAAAGAAGTAAGAAAGAAAAAAGAAAGATACTAAGAAGAAAGAGAGAAGAAAGAAAGAAGAAAGAAAGAAGAAAGAAAGAAGTAAGAAAGAAGAAAGAAACAAGAAAGAAAGAAGAAAGAAATAAGAAAGAAGAAAGAAACAAGAAAGAAAGAAAGACGTAAGAAAGAAGAAAGAAAGAAGAAAGAAAGAAGAAAGAAAGAAAGAAAGAAAGAAGAAAGAAGAAAGAAAGAAAGAAGGAAGAAAGAAAGAAGAAAGAAAGAAGAAAGAAAGAAAGAAAGAAAGAATGAAAGAAAGAAGAAAGAAGAGAGAAAGAAAGAAGAAAGAAGTAAGAAAGAAGAAAGAAACAAAGAAGAATGAAAGAAGAAAGAAAGAATGAAGAATGAAAGAAAAAAGAAACAAGAAAGAAAGAAGAAAGAAAGAAAGAAAGAAAGAAGAAAGAAAGAAGAAAGGAAGAAGAAAGGAAGAAAGAAGAAAGAAAGAAGAAAGAAATACAGAAGTAAGAAAGAAAGAAGAAAGAAATAAGAAAGAAGAAAGAAAGAAGAAAGAAAGAAGAAAGAAAGAAGAAATAAGAAAGAAGAAAGAAGTAAGAAAGAAAGAAGAAAGAAAGAAGTAAGAAAGAAAGAAAGAAAGAAAGAAAGAAAGAAAGGAAGAAAGAAAGAAAGAAAGAAGAAGGAAAGAAGAAAGGAAGAAATAAGAAAGAAAGAAAGAAGAAAGAAAGAAGAAAGAAAGAAGTAAGAAAGAAAGAAGTAAGAAATAAGTAAGAAAGAATCAAGAAAGAAAGAAGAAAGAAAGAAAAAAGAAAGAAGAAAGAAAGAAGAAAGAAAGAAAAAAGAAACGAGGAAGAAAGAAAGAAGAAAGAAGGAAAGAAGAAAGAAAGAAGAAAGAAAGAAGAATGAAAGAAGAAAGAAAGACTAAAGAATGAGAGAATAAAGAAAGAAGAAAGAAAGCAGAAAGAAAGAAAGAAGAAAGAAAGAAGAAAGAAAGAAGAAAGGAAGAAGAAATAAAGAAAGAAATAAGAAAGGAAGAAGAAAGAAAGACATAAGAAAATATGAAGTATGAAAGAAGTAAGAAAGAATTAAGAAAGAAGTAAGAAAGAAGAAAGAAAGAAGAAAAAAAGAAGAAAGAAAGAAGGAAGAAAGAAAGAAGAAAGAAAGAAGAAAGAAAAAAAGAAAAAAAGAAGTAAGAAAGAAGTAAGAAAGAAGTAAGAAAGTAGAAAGAAAGAAGAAAGAAAGAAGAAGGAAAGAAGAGAGAATCATAAAGAGAGAAAGATTAAAGTACGAAAGAAGATAGAAAGAAAGAAGAAAGAAAGAAGTAAGAAAGAAAGAAGAAAGAAAGAAGAAAGAAAGAAGAAAGAAAGAAAGAAAGAAAGAAAGAAGAAAGAAAGAGGAAAAAAGAAGAAAGAAAGAAGAAAGAAAGAAAGAAGAAAGAAAGAAGAAAACAAGAAAGAAGAATGAAAGAAGAAAGAAAGAAGAAAGAAAGCAAGAAGAAAGAAAGAAGAAAGAATGAAGAAAGAAGAAAGAAAGAGGAAAGAAGAATGAAATAAGAAAGAAAGAAGAAAGAAAGAAGAAAGAAAGAAAGAAGTAAGAAAGAAGAAAGAAAGAAGTAAGAAAGAGGTAAGAAAGAAAGAAGAAAGAAAGAAATAAAGAAGAAAGAATGAAGAAAGAAAGAAGAAAGAAAGAAGAAAGAAACAAGACAGAAGTAAGAAAGAAAGAAGTAATAAACAAAGAAGAAAGAAGAAAGAAAGAAGAAAGAAAGAAGAAAGAAGAAAGAAAGAAGAAAGGAAGAAAGAAAGAAAGAAAGAAGAAAGAAAGAAAAATGAAAGAAGAAAGAATGTAAGAAGAAAGAAAGAAAGAAGAAAGATAGAAAGAAGAAAGAAAGAAAGCGGAAAGAAAGAGGAAAGAAAGAAGAAAGAAAGAAGAAAGAAAGAAAGAAGGAAGAAAGAAGAAAGAAAGAAGTACGAAAGAAGAAAAAATAAGAAAGAAAGAATAAAAAATAAGAAAGAAAGAAGAAAAAAGAAAGAAGAAAGAAAGAAGAAAGAAAGAACAAAGAAAGAAGAAAGAAAGTAGTAAGGAAGAAGTAAGAAATGAAGAATAAAAAAATAAAGAAGTAAGAAAGAAGTAAGAAAGAAAGAAGAAAGAAAGAAAGAAGAAAGAAAGAAGAAAGAAAGAAGTAAGAAAGAAGTAAGAAAGAAAGAAAAAAGAACGAAAGAAGTAAGAAAGAAGTAGGAAAGAAAAAAGAAAGAATAAAGAAAGAAGAAAGAAAGAAAGAAAGAAGAAGGAAAAAAGAAGGAAATAAGAAAGAAAGAATTAAGAAAGAATAAAGAAAGAAAGAAAGAAGAAAGAAAGAAGAAAGAAAGAAAGAAGAAAGAAAGAATAAAGAAAGAAGAAAGAAAGAAAGAATAGAGAAAAAGAAAAAAAGGAGAAAGAAAGAAAGAAGAAAGAAAGAAAGAGGAAAGAAAGATGAAAGAATGAAAAAGAAAGAAGTAAGAAAGAAGAAAGAAAGAAGAAAGAAAGAAAGAAAGAAGAAAGAAAGAAGAAAGAAAGAAAGAGGAAAGAAAGAAGAAAGAAAGACGAAAGAAGTAAGAAAGAAGAAAGAATGAAGAAAGAAAGAAGAAAGAAAGAAGAAAGAAAGAAAGAAGAAAGAAGAAAGAAAGAAGAAAGAAATATGTAAGAAAGAAGTAAGAAGGAAAGAAAGAAGAAAGAAGAAAGAAGAGAGAAGAAAGAAGAAAGAAGAAAGAAAGAAGAAAGGCAGAAGAAAGAAAGAAGAAAGAAAGTAGAAAGAAAGAAAGAAGAAAGAAAGAAGAAAGAAAGAAAGAAGAATGAAAGAAGAAAGAAAGAAGAAAGAAAGAAGAAAGAAAGAAAGAAAGAAGAAAGAAGAAAGAAAGAAAGAAAGAAAGAAGAAAGAAAGGAGAAATAAAGAAGTAAGAAAGAAGTAAGGAGGAAAGAAAGAAGAAAGAAAGAAGAAAGAAGAAAGAAAGAAGAAAGAAAGAAGAAAGAAAGAAGAAAGTAAGAAAGAAAGAAAGAAAGAAAAATGAATGAAGAAAGGAAGAAGAAAGAAAGAATAAAGAGAAAGGAAAGAAAGAAGAAAGAAAGAAAGAAGAAAGAAAGAAAGAAAGAAGAAAGAAAGAAGAAAGAAAGAAGAAAGGAAGAAGAAAAAAAGTAGTAAGAAAGTAGTAAGAAACAAGTAAGAAAGAAGTAAGAAAGAAGAAAGAAGAAAGAAAGAAGAAAGAAAGAAGAAGGAAAGAAGAGAGAAAAATAAAGAAAGAAGAAAGTAAGAAAAAAGAAGAGAGAAAGGAAGAAGAAAGAAGAAAGAAAGAAAGAAGAAAGAAAGAGGAAATAAAGAAGGAAGAAAGAAAGAAGGAAGAAAGAAGTAAGAAGGGAAGAAAGAAGAAGAAAGAAGAAAGAAGAAAGAAAGAAGAAAGAAAGAAGAAGGAAAGAAGAGAGAAAAATAAAGGAAGAAAGAAGAAAGAAAGAAAGAAGAAAGAAAGAAAGAAGAAAGAAGGAAAACAGAAAGAAGAAAGAAAGAAGTAAGAAAGAAAGAAGAAAGAAAGAAGAAAGAAAGAAGACAGAAAGAAAGAAGTAAGAAAGAAGAAAGAATGAGGAAAGAAAGAAGAAAGAAAGAAGAAAGAAAGAAGAAAGGAAGAAGAAAGAAAGAAAGAAGAATGAAAGAAGAAAGAAGAAAAGGAGAATGAAAGAAGAAAGAAAGAATAATGAAAGTAAGAAGAAAGAAAGAAGAAACACAGAAGAAAGAAAGAAGAAATGAAGAAGAAAGAAAGAAAGAAAGAAAGAAAGAAGAAAGAAAGAAGAAAACAAGAAAGAAGAATGAAAGAAGAAAGAAAGAAGAAAGAAAGCAAGAAGAAAGAAAGAAGAAAGAAAGAAGAAAGAAGAAAGAAAGAGGAAAGAAGAATGAAATAAGAAAGAAAGAAGAAAGAAAGAAGAAAGAAAGAAAGAAGTAAGAAAGAAGAAAGAAAGAAGTAAGAAAGAGGTAAGAAAGAAAGAAGAAAGAAAGAAATAAAGAAGAAAGAATGAAGAAAGAAAGAAGAAAGAGGGAAGAAAGAAACAAGACAGAAGTAAGAAAGAAAGAAGTAATAAACAAAGAAGAAAGAAGAAAGAAAGAAGAAAGAAAGAAAGAAGAAAGAAAGAAGAAAGAAAGAAGAAAGAAAGAAAGAAGAAAGAAAGAAGAAAGAAAGAAAGAAGAATGAAAGAAGAAAGAAAGAAGAAAGAAAGAAAGAAAGAAGAAAGAAAGAAAGAAGAAAGAAAAAAGAAAGAGGAAAGAAGAATGAAATAAGAAAGAAAGAAGAAAGAAAGAAGAAAGAAAGAAAGAAGTAAGAAAGAAGAAAGAAAGAAGTAAGAAAGAGGTAAGAAAGAAAGAAGAAAGACAGAAATAAAGAAGAAAGAATGAAGAAAGAAAGAAGAAAGAAAGAAGAAAGAAACAAGACAGAAGTAAGAAAGAAAGAAGTAATAAACAAAGAAGAAAGAAGAAAGAAAGAAGAAAGAAAGAAGAAAGAAGAAAGAAAGAAGAAAGAAAGAAAGAAGAAAGAAAGAAGAAAGAAAGAAGAAAGAAAGAATAAAGAAAGAAGAAAGAAAGAAGAAAGGAAGAAGAAAGGAAGAATAAAGAAAGAAGAAATAAAGAAGAAAGAAAGAAGAAAGAAAGAAAGAAATAAGAAAGAAAGAAAGAATAAAAAGGAAAGAAAGAAGAAAGAAAGAAGAATGAAAGAAGAAAGAAAGAAGAAAGAAAGAAGAAAGAAAGAAAAAAGAAAGAAGAAAGAAACAAGAAAGAATAAAGAAGAAAGAAGAAAGAAAGTAGAAAGAAAGAAGAAAGAAGAAGAAACAAAGAAATAAGAAAGAAAGAAAGAAGAAAGAAAGAAGAAAGAAAGAAGAAAGAAAGAAGTAAGAAAGAAGAAAGTAAGAAAAAAGAAATAAAGAATGAAAGAAGAAAGAAAGATAGAAGAAAGAAAGTAGAAAGAAAGAAGAAAGAAAGAAGAAAAAAGAAAGAAGGAAAAAAGAAAGTAAGAAGAAAGAAAGAAGAAAGAAAGAAAGAAGAAAGAAAGAAATAAAGAAGAAAGAAAGAAGAAAGAAAGAGGAAAGAAGTAAGAGAGAAAGAAGAAAGAAAGAAAGAAGAAAGAAAGAAAGAAGTAAGGAAGAAGAAAGAAAGAAAGAATAAAGAAAGAAGAAAGAAAGAAGAATGAAAGAAGAAAGAAAGAAGAAAGAAAGAAGAAAAATAGAAGAAAGAAAGAAGAAAGAAAGAAAAAAAGAAAGAAGAAAGAAAGAAAGAATAAAGAAGAAAGAAAGAAGAAAGAAAGGAAGTAGAAAGAAAGAAGAAAGAAAGAATAAAGAAAGAAGGAAGGAAGGAAGAAAGAAAGAAAGAAGAAATAAAGAAGAAAGAAAGAATTAAGAAAGAAGTAAGAAAGAAGTAAAAAAGAAGTAAGAAAGAAGTAAGAAAGAAGAAAGAAAGAAGGAAAGAAGAAAGAAAGAAGAAAGAAGAAAGAAAGAAAGAAGAAAGAAAGAAAGAAGAAAGAAAGAAAAAAAGAAGAAAGAAAGAAGAAAAAAGAAAGAAAGAAAGAAGAAAGAAAGAAGAAAGAAAGAAAGAAGAAAGAAAGAAGAAAAAAGAAAGAAAGAAGAAAGAAAGAAGAAGGAAGAAAAAAGGAAGAAAGAAGGAAGAAAGAAAGAAGAAAGAAAGAAGAAAGAAAGAAGAAATAAAGAAGAACAAAAGAAGAAAGAAAGAAAGAAGACAGAATGTAGAAAGAAAGAAAGAAGAAAGAAAGAAGAAATAAGAAAGACGGAAAAAAGAAAGAAAGAAGAAAGAAAGAAGAAAAAAGAAAGAAGGAAAAAAGAAAGTAAGAAGAAAGAAAGAAGAAAGAAAGAAGAAATAAGAAAGACGGAAAAAAGAAAGTAAGAAGAAAGAAAGAAAGAAAGAAGAAAGAAAGAAAGAAGAAAGAAAGAAAGAAGAAAGAAAGAAGAAAGAAAGAAGAAAGAAAGAAAGAAGAAAGAAAGAAGAAAAAAGAAAGAAAGAAGAAAGAAAGAAGAAGAAAGAAAGAAGAAAGAAAGAAATAAGAAAGAAAGAAAGAAGAAAGAAAGAAAGAAGAAAGAAAGAAGAAAGAAAGAAGTAAGAAAGAAAGAAGAAAGAAAGAAGGAAGAAAAAAGGAATAAGAAGGAAGAAAGAAAGAAGAAAGAAAGAAGAAAGAAAGAAGAAATAAAGAAGAACGAAAGAAGAAAGAAAGAAAGAAGAAAGAATGTAGAAAGAAAGAAAGAAGAAAGAAAGAAGGAATAAGAAAGACAGAAAAAAGAAAGAAAGAAGAAAGAAAGAAGAAAAAAGAAAGAAGGAAGAAAGAATGAAAGAAAGAAAGAAGAAAGAAAGAAAGAATAAATAAGAAAGAAGAAAGAAAGAAGAATGAAAGAAGAAAGAAAGAAGAAAGAAAGAAGAAAGATAGTAGAAAGAAATAAGAAAGAAAGGAGAAAGAAAGAAAAAAGAAAGAAAGAAATAAGAAAGAAAGAAAGAAGAAAGAAAGAAAGAAGAAAGAAGAAAGAAAGAAGAAAGAAAGAAGGAAGAAAAAAGGAAGAAGGAAGGAAGAAAGAAAGAAGAAAGAAAGAAGAAAGAAAGAAGAAATAAAGAAGAACGAAAGAAGAAAGAAAGAAAGAAGAAAGAAGAAAAAAGAAAGAAGGAAGAAAGAACGAAAGAAAGAAAGAAGAAAGAAAGGAGAAAGAAAGAAAGAATAAAGAAGAAAGAAAGAAGAAAGAAAGAAGAATGAAAGAAGGAATAAAGATGAAAGAAAGAAGATAGAAGAAAGAAAGAAGAAAGAAAGAAGAAAGAAAGAAAAAAGAAAGAAAGAAAGAATAAAGAAGAAAGAAAGAAGAAAGAAAGAACGAAGAAAGAAAGAAGAAAGAAGAAGGAAAGAAGAAATAAAGTAGGAAGAAAGAAAGAAGAAAGAAAGAAAGAAGAAAGAAAGAAGAAAGAAAGAAGAATAAAGAAGAAAGAAAGAAGAAAGAAAAAAAGAAAAAAGTAAGAAAGAAGAAAGAAAGAAGAAAGAAAGAAGAAAGAAAGACGAAAGAAGAAAGAAAGAACAAAGAAAGAAGAAAGAAAGAAAAAAGAAATAAAGAAGACAGAAAAAAAGAAGAAAGAAAGAAGAAAGAAACAAGAAAGAAAGAAGGAAGGAAGGAAGTAAGAAAGAAAGAAAGAAGAAAGAAAGAAAGAAAGAAACAAGAAAGAAAGAAGGAAGGAAGAAAGAAAGAAAGAAAGAAAGAAGAAAGAAAGAAGAAAATAAGATAGAAGAATGAAAGAAGAAAGAAAAAGAAAGAAAGAAGAAAGAAAGAAAGAATAAAGAAAGAAAGAAAGAAGAAAGAAAGAAAGAATAAAGAAAGAAGTAAGAAAGAAGTAAGAAAGAAGTAAGAAATAAAGAAGAAAGAAACAAGAAAGAAAGAAGGAAGGAAGGAAGAAAGAAAGAAAGAAAGAAAGAAAGAAGAAAGAAAGAAAGAAAGAAAGAAGGAAGAAAGAAAGAAGAAATAAAGAAGAAAGTAAGAAGTAAGAAAGAAGTAAGAAAGAAGTAAAAAAGAAGAAAGAAAGAAGTAAGAAAGAAGAAAGAAAGAAGAAAGAAAGAAGAGAGAAAGAAGAAAGAAGAAAGAAAGAACAAAGAAAGAAAGAAGAAACAAAGAAGAAAGAAAGAAAGAAGAAAAAAAGAAGAAAAAAAGAAGAAAGAAGAAAGAAAGAAGAAAGAAAGAAAGAAGAAAGAAAGAAACAAGAAAGAAACAAGAAAGAAAGAAAGAAGAAAGAAAGAAGAAAGAAAGAAGAAAGAAAGAAAGAACAAAGAAAGAAATAAGAAAGAAAGAAGAAAGAAAGTAGAAAGAAACAAGAAAGAAAGAAGGAATGAAGGAAGAAAGAAAGAAAGAAAGAAAGAAGAAAGAAAGAAAGTAAAGA
Source organism: Columba livia (assembly GCF_036013475.1). Classification (NCBI taxonomy): domain Eukaryota; kingdom Metazoa; phylum Chordata; class Aves; order Columbiformes; family Columbidae; genus Columba; species Columba livia. Next base: position 11,050 of record NW_027043487.1, read on the forward strand.
AAGAATCAAGAAAGAAAGAAAGAAGAAATAAAGAAGAAAGAAAGAAGAAAAAAAGAAGAAAAATAAGAAAGAAGAAAGAAAGAAGAAAGAAAGAAAGAATAAAGAAAGAAGTAAGAAAGAAATAAGAAAGAAAGAAGAAAGAAAGTAGAAAGAAAAAAGAAAGAAAGAAGGAATGAAGGAAGAAAGAAAGAAAGAAGGAAAGAAGAAAGAAAGAAAGTAAAGAAAGAAGGAAGAAGGAAAGAAAGAAGAAATAAAGAAGAAAGAAAGAAGTAAGAAAGAAGTAAGAAAGAAGTAAAAAAGAAGTAAGAAAGAAGTAAGAAAGAAGAAAGAAAGAAGAAAGAAAGAAGAGAGAAAGAAGAAAGAAGAAAGAAAGAAAAAAGAAAGAAAGAAAGAAGAAACAAAGAAGAAAGAAAGAAGAAAAAAAGAAGAAAAAAAGAAGAAAGAAGAAAGAAAGAAGAAAGAAAGAAAGAATAAAGAAAGAAGTAAGAAAGAAGTAAGAAATAAAGAAGAAAGCAAGTAGAAAGAAACAAGAAAGAAAGAAGGAATGAAGGAAGAAAGAAAGAAGAAAGAAAGAAAGTAAAGAAAGAAGGAATAAAGTAAGAAAGAAGAAATAAAGAAGAAAGAAAGAAGAAAGAAAGAAGAAAGAAGAAAGAAAGAAAGAAGAAAGAATGAAAGAAGAAAGGAAGAAGAAAGAAAGAAAGAAGAAAGAAAGTAGAAAGGAACAAGAAAGAAAGAAGGAATGAAGGAAGAAAGAAAGAAAGAAAGAAAGAAGAAAGAAAGAAAGTAAAGAAAGAAGGAAGAAGGAAAGAAAGAAGAAATAAAGAAGAAAGAAAGAAGTAAGAAAGAAGTAAGAAAGAAGTAAAAAAGAAGTAAGAAAGAAGTAAGAAAGAAGAAAGAAAGAAGAAAGAAAGAAGACAGAAAGAAGAAAGAAGAAAGAAAGAAAGAAGAAAGAAAGAAAGAAGAAACAAAGAAGAAAGAAAGAAGAAAAAAAGAAGAAAAAAAGAACAAAGAAGAAAGAAAGAAGAAAGAAAGAAAGAATAAAGAAAGAAGTAAGAAAGAAGTAAGAAAGAAAGAAGAAAGAAAGTAGAAAGAAACAAGAAAGAAAGAAGGAATGAAGGAAGAAAGAAAGAAGAAAGAAAGAAAGTAAAGAAAGAAGGAATAAAGAAAGAAAGAAGAAATAAAGAAGAAAGAAAGAAGAAAGAAAGAAGAAAGAAGAAAGAAAGAAAGAAGAAAGAATGAAAGAAGAAAGGAAGAAGAAAGAAAGAAAAAAGAAAGAAAGATGAAAGAAAGAAAGAAGAAAGAAAGAAAGAAGAAAGAAAGAAAGAAGAAAGAAAGAAGAAAGAAAGAAGTAAGAAAGAAAGAAGAAAGAAAGAAAGAAGAAAGAAAGAAGAAAGAAAGAAGAAAGAAAGAAAGAAGAAAGAATGAAAGAAGAAAGAAAGAGGAAAGAAAGAAGAAAGAAAGAAAAAAAGAAAGAAGAAAGAAAGAAATAATAAATAAAGAAAGAAGAAAGAAAGAAAGAAGAAAGAAAGAAGAAAGAAAGAAAGAAGACAGACAGTAGAAAGAAAGAAAGAAGAAAGAAAGAAAGAAGAAAGAAAGAAAGAAGAAAGAAAGAAAGAAGAAAGAAAGAAGAAAGAAAGAATGAAGAAAGAAAGAAGAAAGAAAGAAGAAATAAAGAAGAACGAAAGAAGAAAGAAAGAAAGAAAAATGAAAGAAGAAAAAAGAAAGAAAGAAGAAAGAAAGAAAGAAGAAAGAAAGAAAGAAGAAAGAAAGAAGAAAGAAAGAATGAAGAAAGAAAGAATAAAGAAAGAAAGAATAAAGAAAGAAGTAAGAAAGAAGTAAGAAAGAAAGAAGAAAGAAAGAAGAAAGAAACAAGAACGAAAGAAGGAAGGAAGGAAGAAAGAAAGAAAGAAAGAAGAAAGAAAGAAAGAAAGAAAGAAAGAAGGAAGAAAGAAAGAAGAAATAAAGAAGAAAGAAAGAAGAAAGAAAGAAGAAAGAAGAAAGAAAGGAAGAAGAAACAAAGAAGAAAGAAAGAAAGAAGAAAAAAAGAAAAAAAGAAGAAAGAAGAAAGAAAGAATAAAGAAAGAAAGAATAAAGAAAGAAGTAAGAAAGAAGTAAGAAAGAAAGAAGAAAGAAAGAAGAAAGAAACAAGAACGAAAGAAGGAAGGAAGGAAGAAAGAAAGAAAGAAAGAAGAAAGAAAGAAAGAAAGAAATAAAGAAGGAAGAAAGAAAGAAGAAATAAAGAAGAAAGAAAGAAGAAAGAAAGAAGAAAGAAGAAAGAAAGAATGAAGAAAGAAAGAAGAAAGAAAGAATGAAGAAAGAAAGAAAGAAGAAACAAAGAAGAAAGAAAGAAAGAAGAAAGAAAGAAGAAAGAAAGAAAGAAGAAAGAAAGAAGAAAAAAGAAAGAAAGAAGAAAGAAAGAAGAAGAAAGAAAGAAGAAAGAAAGAAATAAGAAAGAAAGAAAGAAGAAAGAAAGAAAGACGAAAGAAAGAAGAAAGAAAGAAGAAAGAAAGAAGAAAGAAAGAAGAAAGAAGAAAGAAAGAAATAAGAAATAAAGAAAGAAGAAAGAAAGAAAGAAGAAAGAAAGAAGAAAGAAAGAATGAAGAAAGAAAGAAGAAAGAAAGAATGAAGAAAGAAAGAATGAAGAAAGAAAGAAGAAAGAACGAAGAAAGAATGAAGAAAGAAAGAAGAGAGAACGAAGAAAGAATGAGGAAAGAAAGAAGAAAGAAAGAAAGAAGAAAGAAAGAAGAAAGAAAGAAAGAATAAAGAAAGAAGTAAGAAAGAAAGAAGAAAGAAAGTAGAAAGAAATAATAAAGAAAGAAGGAATGAAGGAAGAAAGAAAGAAAGAAAGAAAGAAGAAAGAAAGAAAGTAAAGAAAGAAGGAAGAAAGAAAGAAAGAAAGAAGAAATAAAGAAGAAAGAAAGAAGTAAGAAAGAAGTAGGAAAGAAGTAAAAAAGAAGTAAGAAAGAAGTAAGAAAGAAATAAGAAGGAAAGAAGAAAGAAAGAAGAAAGAAAGAAGAAAGAAAGAAGAAAGAAGAAAGAAAGAAAGAAGAAAGAAAGAAAGAAGAAAGAAAGAAGAAAGAAAGAAACAAGAAAGAAAGAAGAAAGAGAGAAAGAAGTAAGAAAGGAAGAAAGAAGAAAGAAAGAAGAAAGAAGAAAGAAAGAAGAAAGAAAGAAAAAAGAAAGAAGAAAGAAGAAAGAAAGAAGAAAGAAAGAAAGAAGAAAGTAAGAAGAAAGAAAGAAGAAAGAAAGAAGAAAGAAAGAAAGAAGAAAGAAGAAAGAAAGAAGAAAGAAAGAAGAAAGGAAGAAGAAAGAAGTAAGAAAGAAAGAAGTAAGAAAGAAGTAAGGAAGAAGTAAGAAAGAAGAAAGAAAGAAGAAAAAAAGAAGAAAGAAAGGAGGAAGAAAGAAAGAAGAGAAACAGTAGTAAGAAAGAAGTAAGAAACGAGTAAGAAAGAAGTAAGAAAGAAGAAAGAAAGAAGAAAGAAAGAACAAGGAAAGAAGAGAGAAAAATAAAGAAAGAAAGAAGAAAGAAAAAAGAAAGAAAGAAAGAAGAAAGAAAGAAAGAAGAAAGAAAGAAGAAAGAAAGAAGTAAGAAAGAAAGAAAGAAGAAAGAAAGAAGAACGAAAGAAGAAAGAAAGAAGAAAGAAAGAAGAAAAAAAGAAGAAAGAAGAAAGAAAGAAATAAGAAATAAAGAAAGAAGAAAGAATAAAAGAAGAAAGAAAGAAGACAGACAGTAGAAAGAAAGAAAGAAAAAAAGAAAGAAGAAAGAAAGAAAGAAGAAAGAAAGAAGAAAGAAAGTATGAAGAAAGAAAGAAGAAAGAAAGAATGAAGAAAGAAAGAATGAAGAAAGAAAGAAGAAAGAACGAAGAAAGAATGAAGAAAGAAAGAAGAAAGAACGAAGAAAGAATGAGGAAAGAAAGAAGAAAGAAAGAAGAAAGAAAGAAGAAAGAAAGAAAGAATAAAGAAAGAAGTAAGAAAGAAATAAGAAGGAAAGAAGAAAGAAAGAAGAAAGAAGAAAAAAAGAAAGAAGAAAGAAAGAAAGAAGAAAGAAAGAAGAAAGAAAGAAACAAGAAAGAAAGAAGAAAGAAAGAAGAAAGAAGAAAGAAAGAAAGAAAGAAGAAAGAAAGAAAGAAGTAAGAAAGAAAGAAAGAAGAAAGAAAGAAGAAAGAAAGAAAAAAGAAAGAAGAAAGAAAGAAGAAAGAAAGAAGAAAGAAAGAAAGAAGAAAGTAAGAAGAAAGAAAGAAGAAAGAAAGAAGAAAGAAAGAAAGAAGAAAGAAGAAAGAAAAAAGAAAGAAAGAAGAAAGGAAGAAGAAAGAAGTAAGAAAGAAAGAAGTAAGAAAGAAGTAAGAAAGAAGTAAGAAAGAAGAAAGAAAGAAGAAAAAAAGAAGAAAGAAAGGAGGAAGAAAGAAAGAAGAAAGAAAGAAGAGAAACACTAGTAAGAAAGAAATAAGAAACGAGTAAAAAAGAAGTAAGAAAGAAGAAAGAAAGAAGAAAGAAAGAACAAGGAAAGAAGAGAGAAAAATAAAGAAAGAAAGAAGAAAGAAAGAAAGAAAGAAAGAAGAAAGAAAGAAAGAAGAAAGAAAGAAAGAAGTAAGAAAGAAGAAAGAATGAAGATAGAAAGAAGAAAGAAAGAAGTAAGAATGAAGTAAGAAAGAAGAAAGAAAGAAGAAAGAAAGAAGAAAGAAAGAAAGAAAGAAGAAATAAGAAACAAAGAGAGAAGAAAGAAAGAAGAAATAAAGAAGGAAGAAAGAAAGAAGTAAGAAAGAAGTAAGATGGAAAGAAAGAAGAAGAAAGAAGAAAGAAGAAAGAAGAAAGAAGAAAGAAGAAAGAAGAAAGAAGAAAGAAGAAAGAAGAAAGAAGAAAGAAGAAAGAAGAAAGAAAGAAGAAAGAAAGTAGAAAGAAAGAAAGAAGAAAGAAAGAAGAAAGAAAGAAAGAAGAATGAAAGAAGAAAGAAAAAAGAAAGAAAGAATAAAGAAAGAAAGAAGTAATAAAGAAGTAAGAAAGAGGATAGAAAGAAGAAAGAAGGAAAGAAAGAAGAAAGAAGAAAGAAATAAAGAAGAAAGAAAGAAAGAATTAAGAAAGAAGAAAGAAAGAAAGAAAGAAGAAAGAAAGAAGAAAGAAAGAAAGAATGAAAGAGGAAAGAAAGAATAAAGAATGAAATAAGAAAGAAAGAAGAAAGAAAGAAGAAAGAAAGAAGAAAGAAAGAAGAAAGAAAGAAGAAATAAAGAAGAAAGAAAGAAAGAATAATGAAAGAAGAAAGAAAGTAAGAAAAAAGAAAGAAGAAAGAAAGAAGAAAGAAAGAAGGAAAGAAAAGAAAGAAAGAATGAAGAAAGAAAGAAAGAAAGAAGAAAGAAAGAAGTAAGAAAGAAGTAAGAAAGAAGTAAGAAAGAAGGAAAGAAGAAAGAAAGAAGAAAGAAATAAGAAAGAAAGAAAGAAGAAAGAAAGAAGAAAAAAGAAAGAAGAAAGAAAGAAAAAAGAAAGAAGGAAAGAAAAGAAAGAAAGAAAGAAGAAAGAAAGAAAGAAAGAAGTAAGAAAGAAGTAAGAAAGAAGTAAGAAAGAAGTAAGAAATAAGAAAGAAAGAAGAAAAGAAGAAGAAAGAAAGGAGGAAGAGAGAAAGAAGACAGAAAGAAGAAAGAAAGAAGAAAGAAAGAAAGAAGAAAGAAAGAAGAAAAAAGAAAGAAAGAAGAAAGAAAGAAGAAGAAAGAAAGAAGAAAGAAAGAAATAAGAAAGAAAGAAAGAAGAAAGAAAGAAAGAAGAAAGAAAGAGGAAAGAAAGAAGTAAGAAAGAAAGAAGAAAGAAAGAAGAAATAAAGAAGGAAGAAAAAAGGAAGAAAGAAGGAAGAAAGAAAGAAGAAAGAAAGAAGAAAGAAAGAAGAAATAAAGAAGAACGAAAGAAGAAAGAAAGAAAGAAGAATGAAAGAAGAAAAAAGAAAGAAAGAAGAAAGAAAGAAAGAAGAAAGAAAGAAGAAAGAAAGAATAAAGAATGAAAGAATAAAGAAAGAAGTAAGAAAGAAGTAAGAAAGAAAGAAGAAAGAAAGAAGAAAGAAACAAGAACGAAAGAAGGAAGGAAGGAAGAAAGAAAGAAAGAAAGAAGAAAGAAAGAAAGAAAGAAATAAAGAAGGAAGAAAGAAAGAAGAAATAAAGAAGAAAGAAAGAAGAAAGAAAGAAGAAAGAAGAAAGAAAGGAAGAAGAAACAAAGAAGAAAGAAAGAAAGAAGAAAAAAAGAAAAAAAGAAGAAAGAAGAAAGAAAGAGGAAAGAAATAAAGAAGAAAGAAAGAAAGAAAGAAGAAAGAAAGAATGAAGAAAGAAAGAAGAAAGAAAGAATGAAGAAAGAAAGAAAGAAGAAACAAAGAAGAAAGAAAGAAAGAAGAAAGAAAGAAGAAGGAAAGAAGAAAGAAGAAAGAAAGAAAGAAGAAAGAAAGAAGAAAGAAAGTAAGAAAGAAGAAAGAAAGAAGAAAGGGAGAAGAAAGAAAGAAAGAAGAAAGAAAGAAAGAAGAACGAAAGAAGAAAGAAAGAAGAAAGAAAGAAGAAAGAAAGAAGAAAGAAAGAAGAAAGAAAGAAAGAAGAGAGAAAGAAGAAAGAAAGAATGAAGAAAGAATGAAGAAAGAAAGAAGAAAGAAAGAATGAAGAAAGAAAGAATGAAGAAAGAAAGAAGAAAGAAAGAAGAAAGAAAGAAAGTAAAGAAAGAAGGAAGAAAGAAAGAAAGAAAGAAGAAATAAAGAAGAAAGAAAGAAGTAAGAAAGAAGTAGGAAAGAAGTAAAAAAGAAATAAGAAGGAAGTAAGAAAGAAATAAGAAGGAAAGAAGAAAGAAAGAAGAAAGAAAGAAGAAAGAAAGAAGAAAGAAGAAAGAAAGAAAGAAGAAAGAAAGAAGAAAGAAAGAAAGAAGTAAGAAAGGAAGAAAGAAGAAAGAAAGAAGAAAGAAGAAAGAAAGAAGAAAGAAAGAAAAAAGAAAGAAGAAAGAAGAAAGAAAGAAGAAAGAAAGAAAGAAGAAAGTAAGAAGAAAGAAAGAAGAAAGAAAGAAGAAAGAAAGAAAGAAGAAAGAAGAAAGAAAGAAGAAAGAAAGAAGAAAGGAAGAAGAAAGAAGTAAGAAAGAAAGAAGTAAGAAAGAAGTAAGAAAGAAGTAAGAAAGAAGTAAGAAAGAAGAAAGAAAGAAGAAAAAAAGAAGAAAGAAAGGAGGAAGAAAGAAAGAAGAGAAACAGTAGTAAGAAAGAAGTAAGAAACGAGTAAGAAAGAAGTAAGAAAGAAGAAAGAAAGAAGAAAGAAAGAACAAGGAAAGAAGAGAGAAAAATAAAGAAAGAAAGAAGAAAGAAAGAAAGAAGAAAGAAAGAAGAAAGAAAGAAGAAAGAAAGAAAGAAAGAAGAAAGAAAGAAAGAAGAACGAAAGAAGAAAGAAAGAAGAAAGAAAGAAGAAAAAAAGAAGAAAGAAGAAAGAAAGAAATAAGAAATAAAGAAAGAAGAAAGAATAAAAGAAGAAAGAAAGAAGACAGTAGAAAGAAAGAAAGAAAAAAAGAAAGAAGAAAGAAAGAAAGAAGAAAGAAAGAAGAAAGAAAGTATGAAGAAAGAAAGAAGAAAGAAAGAATGAAGAAAGAAAGAATGAAGAAAGAAAGAAGAAAGAACGAAGAAAGAATGAAGAAAGAAAGAAGAAAGAACGAAGAAAGAATGAGGAAAGAAAGAAGAAAGAAAGAAGAAAGAAGAAAGAAAGAAAGAATAAGGAAAGAAGTAAGAAAGAAATAAGAAGGAAAGAAGAAAGAAAGAAGAAAGAAGAAAAAAAGAAAGAAGAAAGAAAGAAAGAAGAAAGAAAGAAGAAAGAAAGAAACAAGAAAGAAAGAAGAAAGAAAGAAGAAAGAAGAAAGAAAGAAAGAAGAAAGAAAGAAAGAAGAAAGAAAGAAAGAAGTAAGAAAGAAAGAAAGAAGAAAGAAAGAAGAAAGAAAGAAAAAAGAAAGAAGAAAGAAAGAAGAAAGAAAGAAGAAAGAAAGAAAGAAGAAAGTAAGAAGAAAGAAAGAAAGAAGAAAGAAGAAAGAAAGAAGAAAGAAAGAAGAAAGGAAGAAGAAAGAAGTAAGAAAGAAAGAAGTAAGAAAGAAGTAAGAAAGAAGTAAGAAAGAAGAAAGAAAGAAGAAAAAAAGAAGAAAGAAAGGAGGAAGAAAGAAAGAAGAAAGAAAGAAGAGAAACACTAGTAAGAAAGAAGTAAGAAACGAGTAAAAAAGAAGTAAGAAAGAAGAAAGAAAGAAGAAAGAAAGAACAAGGAAAGAAGAGAGAAAAATAAAGAAAGAAAGAAGAAAGAAAGAAAGAAAGAAAGAAGAAAGAAAGAAAGAAGAAAGAAAGAAAGAAGTAAGAAAGAAGAAAGAATGAAGAAAGAAAGAAGAAAGAAAGAAGTAAGAATGAAGTAAGAAAGAAGAAAGAAGAAAGAAAGAAGAAAGAAAGAAAGAAGAAATAAGAAACAAAGAAAGAAGAAAGAAAGAAGAAATAAAGAAGGAAGAAAGAAAGAAGTAAGAAAGAAGTAAGAAGGAAAGAAAGAAGAAGAAAGAAGAAAGAAGAAAGAAGAAAGAAGAAAGAAGAAAGAAGAAAGAAGAAAGAAGAAAGAAGAAAGAAGAAAGAAGAAAGAAGAAAGAAGAAAGAAGAAAGAAAGAAGAAAGAAAGTAGAAAGAAAGAAAGAAGAAAGAAAGAAGAAAGAAAGAAAGAAGAATGAAAGAAGAAAGAAAAAAGAAAGAAAGAATAAAGAAAGAAAGAAGTAATAAAGAAGTAAGAAAGAGGATAGAAAGAAGAAAGAAGGAAAGAAAGAAGAAAGAAGAAAGAAATAAAGAAGAAAGAAAGAAAGAATTAAGAAAGAAGAAAGAAAGAAAGAAAGAAGAAAGAAAGAAGAAAGAAAGAAAGAATGAAAGAGGAAAGAAAGAATAAAGAATGAAATAAGAAAGAAAGAAGAAAGAAAGAAGAAAGAAAAAAGAAAGAAAGAAGAAAGAAAGAAGAAAGAAAGAAGAAAGAAAGAAGAAAGAAAGAAGAAAGAAAGAAGAAATAAAGAAGAAAGAAAGAAAGAATAATGAAAGAAGAAAGAAAGTAAGAAAAAAGAAAGAAGAAAGAAAGAAGAAAGAAAGAAGGAAAGAAAAGAAAGAAAGAATGAAGAAAGAAAGAAAGAAAGAAGAAAGAAAGAAGTAAGAAAGAAGTAAGAAAGAAGTAAGAAAGAAGGAAAGAAGAAAGAAAGAAGAAAGAAAGAAAGAAGAAAGAAAGAAGAAAGAAAGAAGAAAAAAGAAAGAAGAAAGAAAGAAAAAAGAAAGAAGGAAAGAAAAGAAAGAAAGAAAGAAGAAATAAAGAAAGAAAGAAGTAAGAAAGAAGTAAGAAAGAAGTAAGAAAGAAGTAAGAAATAAGAAAGAAAGAAGAAAAGAAGAAGAAAGAAAGGAGGAAGAGAGAAAGAAGACAGAAAGAAGAAAGAAAGAAGAAAAAAAGTAGTAAGAAAGAAGTAAGAAACAAGTAAGAAAGAAGTAAGAAAGAAGAAAGAAAGAAGAAAGAAAGAAGAAGGAAAGAAGAGAGAAAAATAAAGAAAGAAGAAAGTAAGAAAGAAAGAAGAAAGGAAGAAGAAAGAAGAAAGAAAGAAAGAAGAAAGAAAGAAGAAATAAAGAAGGAAGAAAGAAAGAAGGAAGAAAGAAATAAGAAGGCAAGAAAGAAGAAAGAAGAAAGAAAGAAGAAAGAAAGAAGAAGGAAAGAGGAGAGAAAAATAAAGAAAGAAAGAATAAAGTAAGAAAGAAGAAAGAAAGAAAGAAGAAAGAAGGAAGATAGAAAGAAGAAAGATAGAAGTAAGAAAGAAGAAAGAAAGAAGTAAGAAAGAAAGAAGAAAGAAAGAAGAAAGAAAGAAGAAGGAAAGCAGACAGAAAGAAAGAAGTAAGAAGAAAGAATGAGGAAAGAAAGAAGAAAGAAAGAAGAAAGAAAGAAGAAATAAAGAAAGAAAGAAAGAAGAAAGAAAGAAGAAAGGAAGAAGAAAGAAAAAAGAAAAAAAGAAGTTAAAAAGAAATAAGAAACAAGTAAGAAAGAAGTAAGAAAGAAGAAAGAAAGAAGAAAGAAAGAAGAAGGAAAGAAGAGAGAAAAATAAAGAAAGAAAGAAGAAAGAAAGAAAGAAGTAAGAAAGAAAGAAGAAAGAAACTAAGAAGAAAGAAAGAAGAAAGAAAGAAAGAAGAAAGAAGAAAGAAGGACGTAAGAAAGAAGAAACAAAGAAGAAAGAAGAAAGAAAGAAAGAAAGAAGAAAGAAGAAAGAAAGAAAGAAAGAAGTAAGAAAGAAGAAAGAAAGAAGAAAGAAAGAAGAAAGAAAGAAGAAATAAAAAAGAAAGAAAGAAAGAAGAAAGAAAAAAAAATAAAGAAGAAAGAAAGAAGAAAGAAAAGAAGAAGAAAGAAAGAAGAAAGAAAGAAGAAAGAAAGAAGAAAAAAAAAGAAAGAAAGAAAGAAGAAAGAAAGAAAGAAGAAAGAAGAAAGAAAGAAGAAAGAAAGGAAGAAGAAAGAAAGAAGAAAGAAAGAAGAAAGAAAGAAGAAAGAAAGAAGGAAGGAAGGAAGAAAGAAAGAAAGAAAGAAAGAAAGAAAGAAAGAAGAAAGAAAGAAAGAAAAGAAAGAAGGAAGAAAGAAAGAAAGAAGAAATAAAGAAGAAAGAAAGAATTAAGAAAGAAGTAGGAAAGAAGTAAAAAAGAAGTAAGAAAGAAGTAAGAAAGAAATAAGAAGGAAAGAAGAAAGAAAGAAGAAAGAAAGAAGAAAGAAGAAAGAAAGAAAGAAGAAAGAAAGAAAGAAGAAAAAAAGAAGAAAGAAAGAAAGAAGAAAGAAAGAAAGAAGAAAGAAAGAAGAAAGAAAGTAGAAAGATAGAAGAAAGAAAGAAATAAGAAAGAAAGTAGAAAGAAAGAAGAAAGGAAGAAGAAAGAAAGAAAGAAGAAAGAAAGAAGAAAGAAAGACAGAAGTAGGAAAGAAAGAAGAAAGAAATAAGAAAGAAGAAAGAAAGAAGAAAGAAAGAAGAAAGAAAGAAGAAAGAAAGAAAGAAGTAAGATAGAAGTAAGAAAGAAAGAAGAAAGAAAGAAGAAAGAAAGAAATAAAGAAGAAAGAAAGAAGAAGGAAAGAAGAAAGGAAAAAAAAAGAAAGAAAGAAAGAGGAAAGAAAGAAGAAAGAAAGAAGAAAGAAAGAAGTAAGAAATATGTAAGAAAGAATCAAGAAAGGAAGAAGAAAGAAAGAAAAAAAAGGAAGAAAGAGAGAAAAAAGAAAGAAAAAAGAAAGGAAGAAGAAAGAAAGAAGAAACAAAGAAGAAAGAAAGAAGAAAGAAAGAAGAAAGAAAGAAAGAAGTAAGAAAGAAGAAAGAAAGAAGAAAGAAAGAAGAAAGAAAGACGTAAGAAAATATGAAGTAAGAAAGAAGTAAGAAAGAAGTAAGAAAGAAGTAAGAAAGAAGTAAGAAAGAAGAAAGAGAGAAGAAAGAAAGAAGAAGGAAATAAGAGAGAATCATAAAGAGAGAAAGATTAAAGAAAGAAAGAAGATAGAAAGAAAGAAGAAAGAAAGAAGTAAGAAAGAAAGAAGAAAGAAAGAAGAAAGAAAGAAGAAAGAAAGAAGAAAGAAGAAAGAAAGGAAGAAGAAACAAAGAAGAAAGAAAGAAAGAAGAAAAAAAGAAAAAAAGAAGAAAGAAGAAAGAAAGAGGAAAGAAATAAAGAAGAAAGAAAGAAAGAAGAAAGAAAGAATGAAGAAAGAAAGAAGAAAGAAAGAATGAAGAAAGAAAGAAAGAAGAAACAAAGAAGAAAGAAAGAAAGAAGAAAGAAAGAAGAAGGAAAGAAGAAAGAAGAAAGAAAGAAAGAAGAAAGAAAGAAGAAAGAAATTAAGAAAGAAGAAAGAAAGAAGAAAGGGAGAAGAAAGAAAGAAAGAAGAAAGAAAGAAAGAAGAACGAAAGAAGAAAGAAAGAAGAAAGAAAGAAGAAAGAAAGAAGAAAGAAGAAAGAAAGAAATAAGAAATAAAGAAAGAAGAAAGAAAGAAAGAAGAAAGAAAGAAGAAAGAAAGAATGAAGAAAGAAAGAAGAAAGAATGAAGAAAGAAAGAAGAAAGAACGAAGAAAGAATGAAGAAAGAAAAAAGAGAGAACGAAGAAAGAATGAGGAAAGAAAGAAGAAAGAAAGAAAGAAGAAAGAAAGAAAGAATAAAGAAAGAAGTAAGAAAGAAAGAAGAAAGAAAGTAGAAAGAAATAATAAAGAAAGAAGGAATGAAGGAAGAAAGAAAGAAAGAAAGAAGAAATAAAGAAGAAAGAAAGAAGTAAGAAAGAAGTAGGAAAGAAGTAAAAAAGAAGTAAGAAAGAAGTAAGAAAGAAATAAGAAGGAAAGAAGAAAGAAAGAAGAAAGAAAGAAGAAAGAAGAAAGAAAGAAAGAAGAAAGAAAGAAAGAAGAAAGAAAGAAGAAAGAAAGAAAGAAGAAAGAAAGAAGAAAGAAAGAAAGAAGTAAGAAAGGAAGAAAGAAGAAAGAAAAAAGAAAGAACAAAGAAAGAAGAAAGAAAGAAAAAAGAAAGAAGAAAGAAGAAAGAAAGAAGAAAGAAAGAAAGAAGAAAGTAAGAAGAAAGAAAGAAGAAAGAAAGAAGAAAGAAAGAAAGAAGAAAGAAAGAAGAAAGAAAGAAGAAAGGAAGAAGAAAGAAGTAAGAAAGAAAGAAGTAAGAAAGAAGTAAGAAAGAAGTAAGAAAGAAGAAAGAAAGAAGAAAAAAAGAAGAAAGAAAGGAGGAAGAAAGAAAGAAGAGAAACAGTAGTAAGAAAGAAGTAAGAAATGAGTAAGAAAGAAGTAAGAAAGAAGAAAGAAAGAAGAAAGAAAGAACAAGGAAAGAAGAGAGAAAAATAAAGAAAGAAAGAAGAAAGAAAGAAGAAAGAAAGAAAGAAGAAAGAAAGAAAGAAGAAAGAAAGAAGAAAGAAAGAAGAAAGAAAGAAAGAAAGAAGAAAGAAAGAAAGAAGAACGAAAGAAGAAAGAAAGAAGAAAGAAAGAAGAAAAAAAGAAGAAAGAAGAAAGAAAGAAATAAGAAATAAAGAAAGAAGAAAGAATAAAAGAAGAAAGAAAGAAGACAGACAGTAGAAAGAAAGAAAGAAAAAAAGAAAGAAGAAAGAAAGAAAGAAGAAAGAAAGAAGAAAGAAAGTATGAAGAAAGAAAGAAGAAAGAAAGTATGAAGAAAGAAAGAATGAAGAAAGAAAGAAGAAAGAACGAAGAAAGAATGAAGAAAGAAAGATAAAGAACGAAGAAAGAATGAGGAAAGAAAGAAGAAAGAAAGAAGAAAGAAAGAAGAAAGAAAGAAAGAATAAAGAAAGAAGTAAGAAAGAAATAAGAAGGAAAGAAGAAAGAAAGAAGAAAGAAGAAAAAAAGAAAGAAGAAAGAAAGAAAGAAGAAAGAAAGAAGAAAGAAAGAAATAAGAAAGAAAGAAGAAAGAAAGAAGAAAGAAGAAAGAAAGAAAGAAGAAAGAAAGAAAGAAGAAAGAAAGAAAGAAGTAAGAAAGAAAGAAAGAAGAAAGAAGAAAGAAAGAAAAAAGAAAGAAGAAAGAAAGAAGAAAGAAAGAAGAAAGAAAGAAAGAAGAAAGTAAGAAGAAAGAAAGAAGAAAGAAAGAAGAAAGAAAGAAAGAAGAAAGAAGAAAGAAAAAAGAAAGAAAGAAGAAAGGAAAAAGAAAGAAGTAAGAAAGAAAGAAGTAAGAAAGAAGTAAGAAAGAAGTAAGAAAGAAGAAAGAAAGAAGAAAAAAAGAAGAAAGAAAGGAGGAAGAAAGAAAGAAGAAAGAAAGAAGAGAAACACTAGTAAGAAAGAAGTAAGAAACGAGTAAAAAAGAAGTAAGAAAGAAGAAAGAAAGAAGAAAGAAAGAACAAGGAAAGAAGAGAGAAAAATAAAGAAAGAAAGAAGAAAGAAAGAAAGAAAGAAAGAAGAAAGAAAGAAAGAAGAAAGAAAGAAAGAAGTAAGAAAGAAGAAAGAATGAAGAATGAAAGAAGAAAGAAAGAAGTAAGAATGAAGTAAGAAAGAAGAAAGAAAGAAGAAAGAAAGAAGAAAGAAAGAAAGAAAGAAGAAATAAGAAACAAAGAGAGAAGAAAGAAAGAAGAAATAAAGAAGGAAGAAAGAAAGAAGTAAGAAAGAAGTAAGATGGAAAGAAAGAAGAAGAAAGAAGAAAGAAGAAAGAAGAAAGAAGAAAGAAGAAAGAAGAAAGAAGAATGAAAGAAGAAAGAAAAAAGAAAGAAAGAATAAAGAAAGAAAGAAGTAATAAAGAAGTAAGAAAGAGGATAGAAAGAAGAAAGAAGGAAAGAAAGAAGAAAGAAGAAAAAAATAAAGAAGAAAGAAAGAAAGAATTAAGAAAGAAGAAAGAAAGAAAGAAAGAAGAAAGAAAGAAGAAAGAAAGAAAGAATGAAAGAGGAAAGAAAGAATAAAGAATGAAATAAGAAAGAAAGAAGAAAGAAAGAAGAAAGAAAGAAGAAAGAAAGAAGAAAGAAAGAAGAAAGAAAGAAGAAATAAAGAAGAAAGAAAGAAAGAATAATGAAAGAAGAAAGAAAGTAAGAAAAAAGAAAGAAGAAAGAAAGAAGAAAGAAAGAAGGAAAGAAAAGAAAGAAAGAATGAAGAAAGAAAGAAAGAAAGAAGAAAGAAAGAAGTAAGAAAGAAGTAAGAAAGAAGTAAGAAAGAAGGAAAGAAGAAAGAAAGAAGAAAGAAAGAAGAAAGAAAGAAAGAAGAAAGAAAGAAGAAAGAAAGAAGAAAAAAGAAAGAAGAAAGAAAGAAAAAAGAAAGAAGGAAAGAAAAGAAAGAAAGAAAGAAGAAAGAAAGAAAGAAAGAAGTAAGAAAGAAGTAAGAAAGAAGTAAGAAAGAAGTAAGAAATAAGAAAGAAAGAAGAAAAGAAGAAGAAATAAAGGAGGAAGAGAGAAAGAAGACAGAAAGAAGAAAGAAAGAAGAAAAAAAGTAGTAAGAAAGAAGTAAGAAACAAGTAAGAAAGAAGTAAGAAAGAAGAAAGAAAGAAGAAAGAAAGAAGAAGGAAAGAAGAGAGAAAAATAAAGAAAGAAGAAAGTAAGAAAGAAAGAAGAAAGGAAGAAGAAAGAAGAAAGAAAGAAAGAAGAAAGAAAGAAGAAATAAAGAAGGAAGAAAGAAAGAAGGAAGAAAGAAATAAGAAGGGAAGAAAGAAGAAAGAAGAAAGAAAGAAGAAAGAAAGAAGAAGGAAAGAGGAGAGAAAAATAAAGAAAGAAAGAATAAAGTAAGAAAGAAGAAAGAAAGAAAGAAGAAAGAAGGAAGATAGAAAGAAGAAAGATAGAAGTAAGAAAGAAGAAAGAAAGAAGTAAGAAAGAAAGAAGAAAGAAAGAAGAAAGAAAGAAGAAAGAAAGCAGACAGAAAGAAAGAAGTAAGAAGAAAGAATGAGGAAAGAAAGAAGTAAGAAAGAAGAAAGAAAGAAGAAAGAAAGAAAGAAAGAAGAAAGAAAGAAGAAAGGAAGAAGAAAGAAAAAAGAAAAAAAGAAGTAAAACAGAAATAAGAAACAAGTAAGAAAGAAGTAAGAAAGAAGAAAGAAAGAAGAAAGAAAGAAGAAGGAAAGAAGAGAGAAAAATAAAGAAAGAAAGAAGAAAGAAAGAAAGAAGTAAGAAAGAAAGAAGAAAGAAACTAAGAAGAAAGAAAGAAGAAAGAAAGAAAGAAGAAAGAAGAAAGAAGGACGTAAGAAGAGAAGAAACAAAGAAGAAAGAAGAAAGAAAGAAAGAAAGAAGAAAGAAGAAAGAAAGAAAGAAAGAAGTAAGAAAGAAGAAAGAAAGAAGAAAGAAAGAAGAAAGAAAGAAGAAAGAAAAAAGAAAGAAAGAAAGAAGAAAGAAAAAAAATAAAGAAGAAAGAAAGAAGAAAGAAAAGAAGAAGAAAGAAAGAAGAAAGAAAGAAGAAAGAAAGAAGAAAAAAAAAAGAAAGAAAGAAAGAAGAAAGAAAGAAAGAATAAAGAAGAAAGAAAGAAGAAAGAAAGGAAGAAGAAAGAAAGAAGAAAGAAAGAAGAAAGAAAGAAGAAAGAAAGAAGGAAGGAAGGAAGAAAGAAAGAAAGAAAGAAAGAAAGAAAGAAAGAAAGAAGAAAGAAAGAAAGAAAAGAAAGAAGGAAGAAAGAAAGAAAGAAGAAATAAAGAAGAAAGAAAGAAAGAAGAAAGAGAGAAAGAAGAAAGAAGTAAGAAGAAGGAAGAAAGAAGTAAGAAAGAAGTAAGAAAGAAAGAAGAAAGAGAGAAAAAACAAAGAAGAAAGAATGACGAAAGAATGAAGAAAGAAAGAAGAAAGAAAGAAAGAAGAAAGAAAGAAAGAAGTAAGAAGTAAGAAAGAAAGAAGTAAGAAGAAAGACAGAAGAAAGAAAGAAGAAAGAAAGAAAGAAAGAAACAAGAAAGAAAGAAGGAAGGAAGAAAGAAAGAAGAAAGAAAGAAAGAAGAAAGAAAGAAGAAAGAAAGTAGAAAGATAGAAGAAAGAAAGAAATAAGAAAGAAAGTAGAAAGAAAGAAGAAAGGAAGAAGAAAGAAAGAAAGAAGAAAGAAAGAAGAAAGAAAGACAGAAGTAGGAAAGAAAGAAGAAAGAAATAAGAAAGAAGAAAGAAAGAAGAAAGAAAGAAGAAAGAAAGAAAGAAGTAAGATAGAAGTAAGAGAGAAAGAAGAAAGAAAGAAGAAAGAAAGAAATAAAGAAGAAAGAAAGAAGAAGGAAAGAAGAAAGGAAAAAAAAAGAAAGAAAGAAAGAGGAATGAAAGAAGAAAGAAAGAAGTAAGAAATATGTAAGAAAGAATCAAGAAAGGAAGAAGAAAGAAAGAAAAAAAAGGAAGAAAGAGAGAAAAAAGAAAGAAAAAAGAAAGGAAGAAGAAAGAAGAAACAAAGAAGAAAGAAAGAAGAAAGAAAGAAGAAAGAAAGAAAGAAGTAAAAAGAAGAAAGAAAGAAGAAAGAAAGACGTAAGAAAATATGAAGTAAAAAAGAAGTAAGAAAGAAGTAAGAAAGAAGTAAGAAAGAAGTAAGAAAGAAGAAAGAGAGAAGAAGGAAAGAAGAAGGAAATAAGAGAGAATCATAAAGAGAGAAAGATTAAAGAAAGAAAGAAGATAGAAAGAAAGAAGAAAGAAAGAAGTAAGAAAGAAAGAAGAAAGAAAAAAGAAAGAAGAAAGAAAGAAGAAAGAAAGAAAGAAAGAAAGAAAGAAAGAAAGAAAGAAAAAATAAGAAAAAAGAAAGAAAGAAGAAAGAAAAAAGAAGAAAGAGAAAGAAAGAAGAAAGAAAGAGGAAAGAAAGAAAGAAAGAAGAAAGAAAGAGGTAAGAAAGAAGTAAGAAAGAAGAAAGAAAGAAGTAAGAAAGAAGAAAGAAAGAAAGAAGAAAGAAAGAAGAAAGAAAGAAAGAAGAAAGAAAGAAGAAAGAAAGAAAGAAGAATGAAAGAAGAAAGAAAGAATTAAAAAAGAAGTAAGAAAGAGAGAAAGTAAGAAGAAAGAAAGAAGAAAGAAAGAAGAAAGAAAGAAGAAAGAAAGAAGAAAGAAACAATAAAGAAAGAAGAAAATAAGGAGAAAGAAAGAAGAAAGAAAGAAAGAAACAAGAAAGAAGAAAGATGAAGGAAAGAAGAAAGAAAGAAAGAAGAAAGATGAAAGAAAGAAAGAAGAAAGAAAAAAGAAGAAAGAGAAAGAAAGAAGAAAGAAAGAGGAAAGAAAGAAAGAAAGAAGAAAGAAAGAGGAAAGAAAGAAAGAAGTAAGAAAGAAGAAAGAAAGAACAAAGAAAGAATAAAGAAAGAAAAAAAGAAAGAGGAAAGAAAGAAAGAAGAAAGAGAGAAAGATGAAAGAAAGAAGAAGAAAGAAGAAAGAAAGAAGTAAGAAGGAAAGAAAGTAGAAAGAAAGAAGAAAGAAAGAAGAAAGAAAGAAGAAAGAAAGAAGAAAGAAAGAAAAAAGAAAGAAGAAAGAAGAAAGAAAGAAAAAAGAAAGAAAGAAGAAAGAAAGGGGCAAGAAAGAAGAAAGGAAGAAAGAAGAAATAAAGAAGAAAGAAAGAAAGAAGAATGAAAGAAGAAAGAAAGAAGAAAGAAAGTAAGAAGAAAGAAAGAAGAAAGAAAGAAGAAAGAAAGAAGGAAAGAAAAGAAAGAAAGAAAGAAGAAGGAAAGAAAGAAAGAAAGAAGAGAGAAAGAAGTAAGAAAGAAAGAAAGAAGTAAGAAAGAAAGAAGAAAGAAGGAAGAAAGAAGAAAGAAAGAAGTAAGAAAGAATTAAGAAAGAATAATAAAAAAAAGAAAAAAGAAAGAAAGAAGAAAGAAGAAAGAAAGAAGAAAGAAAGGAGAAAGAAAGAAGAAAGAAGAAAGAAAGAAAGAAGAAAGAAGAAAGAAAGAAAGAAGAAAGAAAGAAGAAAGAAAGAAGAAAGAAATAGGAAAGAAAGAAGAAAGAAAGAAGAAAGGAAGAAGAAAGAAAGAAAGAAGAAAGAAAGAAAGAAGTAAGTAGAAGGAAAGAAGAGAGATGAAAGAAAGAAGAAAGAAAGAAGTAAGAAAGAAGTAAGAAATAAAGAAGAAATGATGAAGAAATGAAGAAGAAAGGAAGAAAGAAGAAAGAAAGAATGGAGAAAGAAAGAAGAAAGAAAGAATGAAAGAAAGAAAGAAGAAAAAAGAAGAAAGAAAGAAACAAAGAAGAAAGAAAGAAGAAAAAAGAAAGAAAGAAGAAAGAATGGAAGAAGAAAGAAAGAAGAAAGAAAGAAGAAAGAAAGAAGAAAGAAAGAAAGAAAGAAAGAAGAAAGAAAGAAGAAAAAATTAAGAAATAAGAAAGAAAGAAGAAGAAAGAAAGAAGAAAGAAAGAAAGAAAGAAGAAAGAATGAAAGAAGAAAGAAAGAAAGAAGAAAGAAAGAAGAAAGAAAGAAGTAAGAAAGAAGAAAGAAGAAAGAAAGAAAGAAGAAAGAAAGAAAAAAGAAAGAAAGAAGAAAGAAAGAAGAAAGAAGAAAGAAAGAAAGAAGAAAGAAAGAAAGAAGAAAGAAAGAAGAAAGAAAGAAGAAAGAAATAGGAAAGAAAGAAGAAAGAAAGAAAAAAGGAAGAAGAAAGAAAGAAAGAAGAAAGAAAGAAAGAAGTAAGTAGAAGGAAAGAAGAGAGATGAAAGAAAGAAGAAAGAAAGAAGTAAGAAAGAAGTAAGAAATAAAGAAGAAATGATGAAGAAATGAAGAAGAAAGGAAGAAAGAAAAAAAGAAAGAACGAAGAAAGAAAGAAGAAAGAAAGAATGAAAGAAAGAAAGAAGAAAGAAAGAAGAAAGAAAAACAAAGAAGAAAGAAAGAAGAAAAAAGAAAGAAAGAAGAAAGAATGGAAGAAGAAAGAAAGAAGAAAGAAAGAAGAAAGAAAGAAGAAAGAAAGAAAGAAAGAAAGAAAGAAGAAAGAAAGAAGAAAAAATTAAGAAATAAGAAAGAAAGAAGAAGAAAGAAAGAAGAAAGAAAGAAAGAAAGAAGAAAGAAAGAAGAAAGAAAGAAAGAAGAAAGAAAGAAGAAAGAAAGAAGTAAGAAAGAAGAAAGAAGAAAGAAAGAAAGAAGAAAGAAAGAAAGAAGAAAGAAAGAAGAAAGAAAGAAAGAAGAAAGAAAGAAGAAAGAAAGAAGAAAGAAGAAAGAAAGAAAGAAGAAAGAAAGAGAGAAGAAAGAAAGAAGAAAGAAAGAAAGAAGAAAGAAAGAAGAAAGAAAGAAGAAAGAAAGAAAGAAGAAAGAAAGAAGAAAGAAAGAAGAAAGAAGAAAGAAAGAAAGAAGAAAGAAAGAAAGAAGAAAGAAAGAAAGAAAGAAGTAAGAAAGAAAGAAAGAAGAAAGAAAGAAGAAAGAAAGAAAGAAGAAAGAAAGAGAGAAGAAAGAAAGAAAGAAGAAAGAAAGAATTAAGAAAGAAGTAGGAAAGAAGTAAAAAAGAAGTAAGGAAGAAGTAAGAAAGAAGAAAGAAATAAGAAAGAAAGAAGAAAGAAAGAAGAAAGAAAGAAAAAAGAAAGAAAGAAAGAAGAAAGAAAGAAAAAAGAAAGAAAGAAGAAAGAAAGAAAGAAGAAAGAAAGTAGAAAGAAGAAAGAAAGAAAGAAAAAAGAAAGGAAGAAGAAAGAAAGAAATTAAGAAGTAAGAAAGAAAGAAGAAAGAAAGAATAAAGAAAGAAAGAAGAAAGAAAGAAGAAAGAAAGAAAGAAGGAAGAAAGAAGGTAGAAAAAAGGAAGAAAGAAGGAAGAAAGAAAGAAGAAAGAAAGAAGAAAGAAAGAAGAAATAAAGAAGAACGAAAGAAGAAAGAAAGAAAGAAGAATGAAAGTAGAAAGAAAGAAAGAAGAAAGAAAGAAGAAATAAGAAAGAAGCGAAAAAAAGAAAGAAGAAAGAAAGAAGAAAAAAGAAAGAAGGAAGAAGGAAAGAAAGAAGAAAGAAGAAAGAAAGAAGAAAGAAAGAAAGAAAGAAGAAAGAAAGAAAGAAGAAAGAAAGAAGAAAGAAAGAAGAAAGAAAGAAGAAAGAAAGAAGAAAGAAAGATAAAGAAAGAAGAAAGAAAGAAAAAAGAAAGAAAGAAAGAAGAAAGAAGAAAGAAAGAAAGAAAAGAAAGAAGGAAGAAAGAAAGAAAGAAGAAATAAATAAGAAGGAAAGAAGAAGGAAAGAAGAAAGAAAGAAGAAAGAAGAAAGAAAGAAAGAAGAAAGAAAGAAGAAACAAAGAAGAAAGAAAGAAAGAAGAAAGAAAGAAGAAAGAAAGAAGAAAGAAGAAAGAAAGAAAGAAGAAAGAAAGAAGAAAGAAAGAAAGAAAGAAAGAAGTAAGAAAGAAAGAAGAAAGAAGAAAGAAAGAAGAAAGAAAGAAGAAAGAAAGATAGAAGAAAGAAAGAAGAAAGAAAGAAGGTAGAAAAAAGGAAGAAAGAAGGAAGAAAGAAAGAAGAAAGAAAGAAGAAAGAAAGAAGAAATAAGAAAGAAGGAAAAAAGAAAGAAAGAAGAAAGAAAAAAGAAAAAATAAAGAAGGAAGAAAGAAAGAAAGAAGAAAGAAAGAAGAAAGAAAGAAAGAAGAAAGAAAGAAAGAAAGGAGAAAGAAAGAAGAAAGAAAGAAGAATGAAAGAAGAAAGAAAGAAGAAAGAAAGAAAAAAGAAAGAAGAAAGAAAGAAGAAAGAAAGAAGAAAGAAAGAAGAATGAAAGAAGAAAGAAAGAAGAAAGAAAGAAAAAAGAAAGAAGAAAGAAAGAAGAATGAAAGAAGAAAGAAAGAAGAAAGAAAGAAAGAAAGAAAAAAGAAAGAAAGAAGAAAGAAAGAAGAAAGAAAGAAGAAAGAAAGAAGAAAGACGAAAGAAGAAAGAAAGAACAAAGAAAGAAGAAAGAAAGAAAAAAGAAAGAAAGAAGACAGAAAGAAAGAAGAAAGAAAGAAGAAAGAAACAAGAAAGAAAGAAGGGAGGAAGGAAGAAAGAAAGAAAGAAAGAAGAAAGATAGAAGAAGGAAAGAAAGAAGAAAGAAAGAAAGAAGAAAGAAACAAGAAAGAAAGAAGGGAGGAAGGAAGAAAGAAAGAAAGAAAGAAGAAAGATAGAAGAAGGAAAGAAAGAAGAAAGAAAGAAAGAAGAAAGAAAGAAGAAAGAAAGAATGAAGAAAGAAAGAAGAAAGAAAGAATGAAGAAAGAATGAAGAAAGAAAGAAGAAAGAAAGAAGAAAGAAAGAAAGAAAGAAAGAAGAAAGAAAGAAGAAATAAAGTAGGAAGAAAGAAAGAAGAAAGAAAGAAAGAATAAAGAAAGAAGTAAGAAAGAATTAAGAAAGAAAGAAGAAAGAAAGATAAAGAAACAAGAAAGAAAGAAGGGAGGAAGGAAGAAAGAAAGAAAGAAAGAAGAAAGAAAGAAGAAAGAAAGAAAGAAGAAAGAAAGAAGAAAGAAAGAAGAAAGAAAGAAGAAAGCAAGAAAGAAAGAAAGAAAGAAAGAAGAAAGAAAGAAGAAAAAAGAAAGAAAGAAGAAAGAAAGAAGAAAGAAAGAAGAAAGAAAGAAGAAAGAAAGAAGAAAGAAAGATAAAGAAAGAAGAAAGAAAGAAAAAAGAAAGAAAGAAAGAAGAAAGAAGAAAGAAAGAAAAGAAAGAAGGAAGAAAGAAAGAAAGAAGAAATAAATAAGAAGGAAAGAAGAAGGAAAGAAGAAAGAAAGAAGAAAGAAGAAAGAAAGAAAGAAGAAAGAAAGAAGAAACAAAGAAGAAAGAAAGAAAGAAGAAAGAAAGAAGAAAGAAAGAAGAAAGAAAGAAATAAGAAAGAAAGAAAGAAGAAAGAAAGAAGAAAGAAAGAAAGAATAAAGAAGAAAGAAAGAAGAAAGAAAGAACGAAGAAAAAAGAAAGAAGAAAGAAGAAAGAAATAAAGAAAAGAAAGAAGGAAGAAAGAAAGAAAGAAAAAATAAATAAGAAGGAAAGAAGAAAGAAAGAAGAAAGAAAGAAGAAAGAAAGAAGAAAGAAAGAAAGAAGAAACAAAGAAGAAAGAAAGAAAGAAGAAATAAATAAGAAGGAAAGAAGAAAGAAAGAAGAAAGAAGAAAGAAAGAAAGAAGAAAGAAAGAAGAAAAAAGAAAGAAAGAGATAAGAAAGAAAGAAAGAAGAAAGAAAGAAAGAAGAAAGAAAGAAGAAAGAAAGAAGAAAGAAAGAAAGAAGAAAGAAAGAAGAAAAAAGAAAGAAAGAAAAAAGAAAGAAGAAGAAAGAAAGAAGAAAGAAAGAAATAAGAAAGAAAGAAAGAAGAAAGAAAGAAAGAAGAAAGAAAGAAGAAAGAAAGAAGTAAGAAAGAAAGAAGAAAGAAAGAAGGAAGAAAAAAGGAAGAAAGAAGGAAGAAAGAAAGAAGAAAGAAAGAAGAAAGAAAGAAGAAATAAAGAATAACGAAAGAAGAAAGAAAGAAAGAAGAAAGAATGTAGAAAGAAAGAAAGAAGAAAGAAAGAAGAAATAAGAAAGACGGAAAAAAGAAAGAAAGAAGAAAGAAAGAAGAAAAAAGAAAGAAGGAAGAAAGAATGAAAGAAAGAAAGAAGAAAGAAAGAAAGAATAAATAAGAAAGAAGAAAGAAAGAAGAATGAAAGAAGAAAGAAAGAAGAAAGAAAGAAGAAAGATAGTAGAAAGAAATAAGAAAGAAAGGAGAAAGAAAGAAAAAAGAAAGAAAGAAATAAGAAAGAAAGAAAGAAGAAAGAAAGAAAGAAGAAAGAAAAAAAGAAAGAAGAAAGAAAGAAGGAAGAAAAAAGGAAGAAGGAAGGAAGAAAGAAAGAAGAAAGAAAGAAGAAAGAAAGAAGAAAGAAAGAAAGAAAGAAAGGAGAAAGAAAGAAGAAAGAAAGAAGAATGAAAGAAGAAAGAAAGAAGAAAGAAAGAAAAAAGAAAGAAGAAAGAAAGAAGAAAGAAAGAAGAAAGAAAGAAAGAGGAAAGAAAGAAGAAAGAAAGAAGAAAGAAAGAAGAATGAAAGAAGAAAGAAAGAAGAAAGAAAGAAAAAAGAAGAAAGAAAGAAGAATGAAAGAAGAAAGAAAGAAGAAAGAAAGAAAGAAAGAAAAAGAAAGAAAGAAGAAAGAAAGAAGAAAGAAAGAAGAAAGAAAGAAGAAAGACGAAAGAAGAAAGAAAGAACAAAGAAAGAAGAAAGAAAGAAAAAAGAAAGAAAGAAGACAGAAAGAAAGAAGAAAGAAAGAAGAAAGAAACAAGAAAGAAAGAAGGGAGGAAGGAAGAAAGAAAGAAAGAAAGAAGAAAGATAGAAGAAGGAAAGAAAGAAGAAAGAAAGAAAGAAGAAAGAAAGAAGAAAGAAAGAATGAAGAAAGAAAGAAGAAAGAAAGAAAGAAGAAAGAAAGAAGTAAGAAAGAAGTAAGAAAGAAGTAAGAAAGAAAGAAGAAAGAAACAAGAAAGAAAGAAGGAAGGAAGGAAGAAAGAAAGAAAGAAAGAAGAAAGAAAGAAAGAAAGAAAGAAAGAAAGAAAGAAGGAAGAAAGAAAGAAGAAATAAAGAAGAAAGTAAGAAGTAAGAAACAAGTAAGAAAGAAGTAAAAAAGAAGTAAGAAAGAAGTAAGAAAGAAGAAAGAAAGAAGAGAGAAAGAAGAGAGAAAGAAAAAAGAAGAAAGAAAGAACAAAGAAAGAAAGAAGAAACAAAGAAGAAAGAAAGAAAGAAGAAAAAAAGAAGAAAAAAAGAAGAAAGAAGAAAGAAAGAAGAAAGAAAGAAAGAATAAAGAAAGAAACAAGAAAGAAAGAAAGAAGAAAGAAAGAAGAAAGAAAGAAGAAAGAAAGAAGAAAGAAAGAAAGAACAAAGAAAGAAGTAAGAAAGAAAGAAGAAAGAAAGTAGAAAGAAACAAGAAAGAAAGAAGGAATGAAGGAAGAAAGAAAGAAAGAAAGAAAGGAAGAAGAAAGAAAGAAAGTAAAGAAAGAATGAAGAAAGAAAGAAAGAAGAAATAAAGAAGAAAGAAAGAAGAAAAAAAGAAGAAAAAAGAAGAAAGAAGAAAGAAAGAAGAAAGAAAGAAAGAATAAAGAAAGAAGTAAGAAAGAAATAAGAAAGAAAGAAGAAAGAAAGTAGAAAGAAACAAGAAAGAAAGAAGGAATGAAGGAAGAAAGAAAGAAAGAAAGAAAGAAGAAAGAAAGAAAGTAAAGAAAGAAGGAAGAAGGAAAGAAAGAAGAAATAAAGAAGAAAGAAAGAAGTAAGAAAGAAGTAAGAAAGAAGTAAAAAAGAAGTAAGAAAGAAGTAAGAAAGAAGAAAGAAAGAAGAAAGAAAGAAGAGAGAAAGAAGAAAGAAGGAAGAAAGAAAGAAGAAAGAAATAAAGAAGAAACAAAGAAGAAAGAAAGAAGAAAAAAAGAAGAAAAAAAGAAGAAAGAAGAAAGAAAGAAGAAAGAAAGAAAGAATAAAGAAAGAAGTAAGAAAGAAGTAAGAAAGAAAGAAGAAAGAAAGTAGAAAGAAACAAGAAATAAAGAAGGAATGAAGGAAGAAAGAAAGAAGAAAGAAAGAAAGTAAAGAAAGAAGGAATAAGTAAGAAAGAAGAATAAAGAAGAAAGAAAGAAGAAAGAAAGAAGAAAGAAGAAAGAAAGAAAGAAGAAAGAATGAAAGAAAAAAGAAAGAGGAAAGAAAGAAGAAAAAAAGAAAAAAGAAAGAAGAAAGAAAGAAATAAGAAATAAAGAAAGAAGAAAGAAAGAAAGAAGAAAGAAAGAAAGAAGACAGACAGTAGAAGAAAGAAAGAAGAAAGAAAGAAAGAAGAAAGAAAGAAAGAAGAAAGAAAGAAGAAAGAAAGAATGAAGAAAGAAAGAAGAAAGAAAGAAAAAAAGAAAGAAGAAAGAAAGAAATAAGAAATAAAGAAAGAAGAAAGAAAGAAAGAAGAAAGAAAGAAGAAAGAAAGAAAGAAGACAGACAGAAAGAAGAAAGAAAGTACAAAGAAAAAAGAAAGAAAGAAGAAAGAAGAAAGAAAGAAAGAAGAAAGAAAGAAGGAAAGAAGAAAGAAGGAAGAAAAAAGAAAGAATAAGAAAGAAAGAAAGAAGAAAGAAAGAAGAAAGAAAGAAATAAGAAAGAAAGAAAGAAAGAAGAAAGAAAGAAGAAAGAAAGAATTAAGAAAGAAGTAAGAAAGAAGAAAGAATGAAGGAAGAAAGAAAGAAGAAAGAAAGAAGAAAGAAAGAAGAAAGAATTAAGAAAGAAGTAAGAAAGAAGGAAGAATGAAGGAAGAAAGAAAGAAGAAAGAAAGAAGAAAGAAAGAAAGAAAGAAGAAGAAAGAAAGAAGAAAGAAAGAAAGAAGAAAGAAAGAAATAAGAAAGAAAGAAGAAAGAAAGAAGTAAGAAAGAAAGAAGAAAGAAAGAAGGAAGAAAAAAGGAAGAAAGAAGGAAGAAAGAAAGAAGAAAGAAAGAAGAAAAAAAGAAGAAATAAAGAAGAACGAAAGAAGAAAGAAAGAAAGAAGAAAGAAAGTAGAAAGAAAGATAGAAGAAAGAAAGAAGAAATAAGAAAGAAGGAAAAAAGAAAGAAAGAAGAAAGAAAGAAGAAATATAGAAGAAAGAAAGAAGATAGAAAGAAGAAAGAAAGAATTAAGAAAGAAGTAAGAAAGAAGGAAGAATGAAGGAAGAAAGAAAGAAGAAAGAAAGAAGAAAGAAAGAAGAAAGAAAGAAGTAAGAAAAAAGGAAGAAAGAAGGAAGAAAGAAAGAAGAAAGAAAGAAGAAAAAAGAAGAAATAAAGAAGAACGAAAGAAGAAAGAAAGAAAGAAGAAAGAAAGTAGAAAGAAAGATAGAAGAAAGAAAGAAGAAATAAGAAAGAAGGAAAAAAGAAAGGAAGAAGAAAGAAAGAAGAAAAAAGAAAGAAGGAAGAAAGAAAGAAAGAAAGAAGAAAGAAAGAAAGAATAAAGAAGAAAGAAAGAAGAATGAAAGAAGAAGAATGAAAGAAGAAAGAAAGAAGAAAGAAAGAAGAAAGAAGAAAGAAAGAAGAAATATAGAAGAAAGAAAGAAGATAGAAAGAAGAAAGAAAGAAAAAAGAAAGAAAGAAAGAATAAAGAAGAAAGAAAGAAGAAAGAAAGAACGAAGAAAGAAAGAAGAAAGAAGAAAGAAAGAAGAAATAAAGAAGGAAGAAAGAAAGAAGAAAGAAAGAAAGAAGAAAGAAAGAATAAAGAAAGAAGAAGAAAGAAGAAAGAAAGAAGAAAGAAAGAAGAAAGAAAGAAGAAAGAAAGACGAAAGAAGAAAGAAAGAACAAGAAAGAAAAAAGAAAGAAAGAAGACAGAAAGAAAGAAGAAAGAAACAAGAAAGAATGAAGGAAGGAAGGAAGAAAGAAAGAAAGAAAGGAAGAAGAAAAAAGAAAGAAAAGTAAGAAGGAAGAAAGAAAGAATGAAGAAAGAAAGAAGGAAGAAAGAAGTAAGAAAGAAGTAAGAAAGAAAGAAAGAATAAAGAAAGATGTAAGAAAGAAGTAAGAAAGGAAGAAGAAAGAAAGAAGAAATAAAGAAGAAAGAAACAAGAAAGAAAGAAGGAAGGAAGAAAGAAAGAAAGAAAGAAGAAAGAAAGAAAGAAGAATGAAAGAAGAAAGAAAAAAGAAAGAAAGAAGAAAGAAACAAAGAAGAAAGAAAGAAGAAAGAAAGAAGAAAGAAAGAAAGAATAAAGAAAGAAGTAAGAAAGAAGTAAGAAAGAAAGAAGAAAGAAAGAAGAAAGAAACAAGAACGAAAGAAGGAAGGAAGGAAGAAAGAAAGAAAGAAAGAAGAAAGAAAGAAAGAAAGAAAGAAAGAAAGAAAGAAGGAAGAAAGAAAGAAGAAATAAAGAAGAAAGAAAGAAGAAAGAAGAAAGAAGAAAGAAGAAAGAAAGGAAGAAGAAACAAAGAAGAAAGAAAGAAAGAATAAAAAAGAAAAAAAGAAGAAAGAAGAAAGAAAGAGGAAAGAAATAAAGAAGAAAGAAAGAAAGAAGAAAGAAAGAATGAAGAAAGAAAGAAGAAAGAAAGAATGAAGAAAGAAAGAAAGAAGAATCAATGAAGAAAGAAAAGAAAGAAGAAAGAAAGAAGAAGGAAAGAAGAAAGAAAGTAAGAAAGAAGAAAGAAAGAAGAAAGGGAGAAGAAAAAAAGAAAGAAGAAAGAAATAAGAAAAAAGAAAGAATGAAGAAAGAAAGAAAGAAGAAAGAGGGAAAGAAGAAAGAAAGAATGAAGAAAGAAAGAAGAAAGAAAGAATGAAGAAAGAAAGAATGAAGAAAGAAAGAAGAAAGAACGAAGAAAGAATGAAGAAAGAAAGAAGAAAGAACGAAGAAAGAATGAGGAAAGAAAGAAGAAAGAAAGAATAAAGAAAGAAGTAAGAAAGAAAGAAGAAAGAAAGTATAAAGAAATAATAAAGAAAGAAGGAATGAAGGAAGAAAGAAAGAAAGAAAGAAAGAAGAAAGAAAGAAAGTAAAGAAAGAAGGAAGAAAGAAAGAAAGAAGAAATAAAGAAGAAAGAAAGAAGTAAGAAAGAAGTAGGAAAGAAGTAAAAAAGAAGTAAGAAAGAAGTAAGAAAGAAATAAGAAGGAAAGAAGAAAGAAAGAAGAAAGAAAGAAGAAAGAAAGAAGAAAGAAGAAAGAAGAAAGAAAGAAAGAAGAAAGAAAGAAAGAAGAAAGAAAGAAGAAAGAAAGAAACAAGAAAGAAAGAAGAAAGAAAGAAAGAAGTAAGAAAGAAAGAAGAAAGAAAGAAGAAAGAAGAAAGAAAGAAGAAAGAAAGAAAAAAGAAAGAAGAAAGAAGAAAGGAAGAAGAAAGAAAGAAAGAAGAAAGTAAGAAGAAAGAAAGAAGAAAGAAAGAAGAAAGAAAGAAAGAAGAAAGAAGAAAGAAAGAAGAAAGAAAGAAGAAAGGAAGAAGAAAGAAGTAAGAAAGAAAGAAGAAAGTAAGAAAGAAGTAAGAAAGAAGTAAGAAAGAAGAAAGAAAGAAGAAAAAAAGAAGAAAGAAAGGAGGAAGAAAGAAAGAAGAAAGAAAGAAGAGAAACAGTAGTAAGAAAGAAGTAAGAAACGAGTAAAAAAGAAGTAAGAAAGAAGAAAGAAAGAAGAAAGAAAGAACAAGGAAAGAAGAGAGAAAAATAAAGAAAGAAAGAAGAAAGAAAGAAAGAAAGAAGAAAGAAGAAAGAAGAAAGAAAGAAAGAAGTAAGAAAGAAGAAAGAATGAAGAAAGAAAGAAGAAAGAAAGAAGTAAGAATGAAGTAAGAAAGAAGAAAGAAAGAAGAAAGAAAGAAGAAAGAAAGAAAGAAAGAAGAAATAAGAAACAAAGAGAGAAGAAAGAAAGAAGAAATAAAGAAGGAAGAAAGAAAGAAGTAAGAAAGAAGTAAGAAGGAAAGAAAGAAGAAAGAAGAAAGAAGAAAGAAGAAAGAAGAAAGAAGAAAGAAGAAAGAAAGAAAATGAAAGTAGAAAGAAAGAAAGAAGAAAGAAAGAAGAAAGAAAGAAAGAAGAATGAAAGAAGAAAGAAAAAAGAAAGGAAGAATAAAGAAAGAAAGAAGTAATAAAGAAGTAAGAAAGAGGATAGAAAGAAGAAAGAAAGAAAGAATGAAAGAGGAAAGAAAGAATAAAGAATGAAAGAATAAAGAAAGAAGAAAGAAATAAGAAAGAAAGAAGAAAGAAAGAAGAAAGAAAGAAGAAAGAAAGAAGAAATAAAGAAGAAAGAAAGAAAGAATAATGAAAGAAGAAAGAAAGTAAGAAAAAAGAAAGAAGAAAGAAAGAAGAAAGAAAGAAGGAAAGAAAAGAAAGAAAGAAAGAAGAAAGAAAGAAAGAAAGAAGAAAGAAAGAAGTAAGAAAGAAGTAAGAAAGAAGTAAGAAAGAAGGAAAGAAGAAAGAAAGAAGAAAGAAATAAGAAAGAAAGAAAGAAGAAAGTAAGAAGAAAGAAAGAAGAAAAAACAAAGAAGAAAGAAAGAAGAAAGAAAGAAAGAAAGAAGTAAGAAATAAGTAAGAAAGAAGTAAGAAAGAAGTAAGAAATAAGAAAGAAAGAAGAAAGAAAGAAGAAGGAAAGAAGAGATAAAAATAAAGAAAGAAGAAAGTAAGAAAGAAAGAAGAAAGGAAGAAAGAAGAAAGAAGAAAGAAGGACGTAAGAAAGAAGAAACAAAGAAGAAAGAAGAAAGAAAGAAAGAAAGAAGAAAGAAGAAAGAAAGAAAGAAAGAAGTAAGAAAGAAGAAAGAAAGAAGAAAGAAAGAAGAAAGAAAGAAGAAAGAAAAAAGAAAGAAAGAAAGAAGAAAGAAAAAAAATAAAGAAGAAAGAAAGAAGAAAGAAAGGAAGAAGAAAGAAAGAAGAAAGAAAGAATAAAGAAAGAAGAAAAAAAGAAAGAAAGAAAGAAGAAAGAAAGAAAGAATAAAGAAGAAAGAAAGAAGAAAGAAAGGAAGAAGAAAGAAAGAAGAAAGAAAGAAGAAATATAGAAGAAAGAAAGAAAGAAGAAAGAAAGAAAGAAAAGAAAGAAGGAAGAAAGAAAGAAAGAAGAAATAAAGAAGAAAGAAAGAATTAAGAAAGAAGTAGGAAAGAAGTAAAAAAGAAGTAAGAAAGAAGTAAGAAAGAAATAAGAAGGAAAGAAGAAAGAAAGGAGAAAGAAAGAAGAAAGAAGAAAGAAAGAAAGAAGAAAGAAAGAAAGAAGAAAGAAGAAAGAAAGAAGAAAGAAAGAAGAAAGGAAGAAGAAAGAAGTAAGAAAGAAAGAAGTAAGAAAGAAGTAAGAAAGAAGTAAGAAAGAAGAAAGAAAGAAGAAAAAAGAAGAAAGAAAGGAGGAAGAAAGAAAGAAGAAAGAAAGAAGAGAAACAGTAGTAAGAAAGAAGTAAGAAACGAGTAAAAAAGAAGAAAGAAGAAAGAAAGAAGAAAGAAAGAACAAGGAAAGAAGAGAGAAAAATAAAGAAAGAAAGAAGAAAGAAAGAAAGAAAGAAGAAAGAAAGAAGAATGAAAGAAGAAAGAAAAAAGAAAGAAAGAATAAAGAAAGAAAGAAGTAATAAAGAAGTAAGAAAGAGGATAGAAAGAAGAAAGAAGGAAAGAAAGAAGAAAGAAGAAAGAAGAAAGAAAGAAAGAAGAAAGAAAGAAGAAAGAAAGAAGTAAGAAAGAAGAAAGAAGAAAGAAAGTAAGAAGAAAGAAAGAAAGAAGAAAGAAAGAATAAAGAAAGAAAGAAGAAAGAAAGAAGATAGAAAGAAGAAAGAAGAAAGAAAGAAAGAAGAAAGAAAGAGAGAAGAAAGAAAGAAGAAAGAAAGAAAGAAGAAAGAAAGAAGAAAGAAAGAAGAAAGAAGAAAGAAAGAAAGAAGAAAGAAAGAAGTAAGAAAGAAGAAAGAAGAAAAAAATAAAGAAGAAAGAAAGAAAGAAGAAGAAAAGAAAGAAAGAAGAAAGAAAGAATTAAGAAAGAAGTAGGAAAGAAGTAAAAAAGAAGTAAGGAAGAAGTAAGAAAGAAGAAAGAAATAAGAAGGAAAGAAGAAAGAAAGAATAAAGAAAGAAGAAAGAAGAAAGAAAGAAAGAAGGAAGAAAGAAAGAAGAAACAAAGAAGAAAGAAAGAAAGAAGAAAGAAAGAAGAAAGAAGAAAGAAAGAAAGAAAAAAGAAAGGAAGAAGAAAGAAAGAAATTAAGAAGTATGAAAGAAAGAAGAAATAAAGAAAGAAGGAAGAAAGAAGAAAAAAGGAAGAATGATGGAAGAAAGAAAGAAGAAAGAAAGAAGAAAGAAAGAAGAAATAAAGAAGAACGAAAGAAGAAAGAAAGAAAGAAGAATGAAAGTAGAAAGAAAGAAAGAAGAAAGAAAGAAGAAATAAGAAAGAAGCAAAAAAAAAGAAAGAAGAAAGAAGAAAAAAAAAAGAAGGAAGAAAGAAAGAATGAAGAAAGAAAGAAAGAAAGAAGAAAGAAAAAGAAGAAAGAAAGAAAGAAGAAAGAAAGAAAGAAGAAAGAAGAAATAAAGAAGAAAGAAGAAGAAGAAAGAAGAAAGAAAGAAAAAGAAAGAAAGAAAGAATAAAGAAGAAAGTAAGAAAAAAGAAAGAACGAAGAAAGAAAGAAGAAAGAAAGAAAGAAAGAAGAAATAAATAAGAAGGAAAGAAGAAGGAAAGAAGAAGAAAGAGAAAGAAGAAGAAAGAAGAAAGAAAGAAAGAAGAAACAAAGAAGAAAGAAAGAGAAGAAAGAAGAAAGAAAGAAGAAAGAAGAAAGAAAGAAAGAAGAAAGAAAGAAAGAAGAAAGAAAGAAAGAAAGAAGTAAGAAAGAAAGAAGAAAGAATGAAGAAAGAAGAAAGAAGAAAGAAGAAAGAAGAAAGAAAGAAGAAAGAAAGAAGAAAGAAAGAAAGAAAGAAGAAAGAAAGAAGAAAGCAAGAAAGTAGAAAAAAGGAAGAAAGAAGAAAGAAAAGAAGAAAGAAAGAAGAAAGAAAGAAGAAATAAGAAAGAAGGAAAAAAGAAAGAAAGAAGAAAGAAAGAAGAAAAAAGAAAGAAGGAAGAAAGAAAGAAAGAAGAAAGAAAGAAGAAAGAAAGAAAGAAGAAAGAAAGAAAGAAAGGAGAAAGAAAGAAAGAAGAAAGAAAGAAAGAAGAAAGAAAGAAGAAAGAAAGAAAGAAGAAAGAAAGAAGAAAGAAAGAAGAAAGAAAGAAGAATGAAGAAGAAAGAAAGAAGAAAGAAAGAAAAAAGAAAGAAGAAAGAAAGAAGAATGAAAGAAGAAAGAAGAAGAAAGAAAGAAAGAAAGAGAAAAGAAAGAAAGAAGAAAGAAAGAAGAAAGAAAGAAGAAAGAAGAAGAAAGACGAAAGAAGAAAGAAAGAACAAAGAAAGAAGAAAGAAAGAAAAAAGAAAGAAGAAAAGAAAGAAAGAAGAAAGAAAGAAGAAAGAAACAAAAAAGAAAGAAGGGAGGAAGGAAGAAAGAAAGAAAGAAAGAAGAAAGATAGAAGAAGGAAAGAAAGAAGAAAGAAAGAAAGAAGAAAGAAAGAAGAAAGAAAGAATGAAGAAAGAAGAAGAAAGAAAGAATGAAGAAAGAAAGAAGAAAGAAGAAGAAAGAAAGAAGAAAGAAAGAAGGAAAGAAAGAAGAAATAAAGAAGAAAGAAGAAAGAAAGTACGAAGAAAGAACGAAGAAAGAAAGATGAAAGAAGAAAGAAAGAAGAAATAAAGTAGGAAGAAAGAAAGAAGAAATAAGTAGGAAGAAAGAAAGAAGAAAGAAGTAAGAAAGACAGTAAGAAAGAAAGAAGAAAGAAAGAAGAAAGAAGAAAGAAAGAAAGAAAGAAGAAAGAAAGAAGAAAAAAGAAAGAAAGAAGAAAGAAGAAGAAAGAAAGAAGAAAGAAAGAAATAAGAAAGAAAGAAAGAAGAAAGAAAGAAAGAAGAAAGAAAGAAGAAGAAAGAAAGAATAAAGAAGAAAGAAGAAAGAAAGAACGAAGAAGGAAATAAGAAAGAAAGAAAGAAGAAAGAAAGAAAGAAGAAAGAAAGAAGAAAGAAAGAAAGAATAAAGAAGAAAGAAGAAGAAAGAACGAAGAAAGAAGAAAGAAGAAAGAAGAAGAAAAGAAAGAAAGAAGAAGAAAGAAGAAAGAAAGAAGAAAGAAAGAAATAAGAAGAAAGAAAGAAGAAAGAAAGAAATAAGAAAGAAAGAAGAAAGAAAGAAAGAATAAAGAAGAAAGAAAGAAGAAAGAAAGAACGAAGAAAGAAGAAAGAAGAAAGAAAGAAAAGAAAGAATGAAGAAAGAAAGAAAGAAAAAATAAATAAGAACGAAAAAAGAAAGAACGAAGAAAGAAAGAAGAAAGAAGAAAGAAAGAAAGAAGAAAGAAAGAAAGAAGAAACAAAGAAGAAAGAAAGAAAGAAGAAATAAATAAGAAGGAAGAAGAAAGAAAGAAGAAAGAAGAAAGAAAGAAAGAAGAAAGAAAGAAGAAAGAAAGAAAGAAGAAAGAAAGAAGAAAGAAAGAAGGTAGAAAAAAGGAGAAAGAAGGAAGAAAGAAGAAAGAAAGGAGAAAGAAAGAAGAATTAAAGAAGAACGAAAGAAGAAAGAAAGAAAGAAGAAAGAAAGAAGAAAGAAAGAAAGTAGAAATAAAGAAGAAAGAAAGAAAGAAGAATAAATAAGAAGGAAAGAAGAAAGAAAGAAGAAAGAAGAAAGAAAGAAAGAAGAAAGAAAGAAGAAAGAAAGAAAGAAGTAAGAAAGAAAGAAAGAAGAAAGAAAGAAGAAAGAAAGAAAGAAGAAAGAAAGAAAGAAGAAAGAAGAAAGAAGAAGAACGAAAGAAGAAAGAAGAAAGAAGAAGAAAGAATTAAGAAAGAAGTAGGAAAGAAGTAAAAAAGAAGTAAGAAGAAGTAAGAAAGAAGAAAGAAATAAGAAGGAAAGAAGAAAGAAAGAAGAAAGAAAGAAGAAAGAAGAAGAAAGAAAGAAAAAATAAAGCAAGAAGAAAGAAAGAAAGAAAGAAGTAAGAAAGAAGAAAGAATAAAGAAAGCAGAAGAAAGAAAGAAGAAAGAAGAAAGAAAGAAAGAAGAAAGAAAGAAGAAAGAAAGAAGGTAGAAAAAAAGGAAGAAGAAGGAAGAAGAAAGAAGAAAGAAAGAAGAAAGAAAGAAGAATAAAGAAGAACGAAAGAAGAAAGAAAGAAAGAAGAAAGAAAGTAGAAAGAAAGAAAGAAGAAAGAAAGAAGAAATAAGAAGAAGGAAAAAGAAAGAAAGAAGAAAGAAAGAAGAAAAAAGAAAGAAGGAAGAAAGAAAGTAAGAAGAAAGAAAGAAGAAAGAAAGAAAAAAGAAAGAAAGAAAGAAAGAAGAAAGAAAGAAAGAAGAAAGAAAGAAGAAGAAAGAAAGAGAAAGAAAGAACGAAGAAAGAAAGAAGAAGAAGAAAGAAAGAAAGAAAAGAAAGAAGGAAGAAAGAAAGAAAGAAGAAATAAATAAGAAGGAAAGAAGAAGAAAGAAGAAAGAAAGAAGAAAGAAGAAAGAAGAAAGAAGAAAGAAGAAAGGAGAAACAAAGAAGAAAGAAAGAAAGAAGAAAGAAAGAAAGAAGAAAGAAAGAAAGAAAGAAGTAAGAAAGAAAAAAAGAAGAAAGAAAGAAGAAAGAAAAAAGAAGAAAGAAAGAAGAAAGAAAGAAAGAAGAAAGAAAGAAAGAAGAAAGAAAGAAGAAAGAAAGAAGGTAGAAAAAGGAAGAGAGAAGGAAGAAAGAAAGAAGAAAGAAAGAAGAAAGAAAGAAGAAATAAAGAAGAACGAAAGAAGAAATAAAGAAAGAAGAAAGAAAGTAGAAAGAAAGAAAGAAGAAAGAAAGAAGAAAGAAGAAAGAAGGAAAAAAAGAAAGAAAGAAGAAAGAAAGGAGAAAAAAGAAAGAAGGAAGAAGAAAGAAATAAGAAAGAAAGAAGAAGAAAAGAAAGAAAGAAAGAAGAAAGAAAGAAAGAGAAAGAAGAAGAAAGAAAGAAGAAAGACAGAAGAATGAATGTAGAAAGAAAGAAGAAAGAAAGAAGAAAGAAGAAAGAAAGAAGAAATAAAGTAGAAGAAAGAAAGAAGAATAAAGTAGGAAGAAAGAAAGAAGAAAGAAAGAAAGAATAGAGAAAGAAGTAAGAAAGAAGTAAGAAAGAAAGAAGAAGAAAGAAGAAAGAAAGAAAGAAAGAAAGAAGAAAGAAAGAAGAAAAAAGAAAGAAAGAAGAAGAAAGAAGAAGAAAGAAGAAGAAAGAAATAAGAAAGAAAGAAGAAGAAAGAAGAAAGAAGAAGAAAGAAAGAAAGAAAGAATAAAGATGAAAGAAGAAAGAAAGAACGAAGAAAGAAGAAGAAGAAAGAAAGAAGAAAAAGAAAGAAAGAAGAAAGAAAGAAGAAGAAAGAGAAGAAAGAATAAGAAAGAAAGAAGAAAGAAGAAAGAAGAAAGAAATAAGAAAGAAAGAAAGAATAAAGAAGAAAGAAAGAAGAAAGAAAGAACGAAGAAAGAAGAAAGAGAAGAAAGAAAGAAAAGAAAGAATGAAGAAAGAAAGAAAGAAAAAATAAATAAGAAGGAAAGAAGAAAGAAAGAAGAAAGAAAGAAGAAAGAAGAAAGAAAGAAAGAAGAAAGAAAGAAAGAAGAAACAAGAAGAAAGAAGAAAGAAGAAATAAATAAGAAGGAAAGAAGAAAGAAAGAAGAAAGAAGAAAGAAAGAAAGAAGAAAGAAAGAGGAAAGAAAGAAAGAGAAGAAAGAAGAAAGAAAGAAGGTAGAAAAAAAGGAAGAAAGAAGGAAGAAAGAAGAAAGAAAGGAGAAAGAAAGAAGAAATAAAGAAGAACGAAAGAAGAAAGAAATTAGAAGAAAGAAGAAAGAAAGAAAGTAGAAACAAAGAAGAAAGAAAGAAGAAGAAATAAATAAGAAGGAAAGAAGAAAGAAAGAAGAAAGAAGAAAGAAAGAAAGAAGAAGAAAGAAGAAAGAAAGAAAGAAGTAAGAAGAAAGAAAGAAGAAAGAAAGAAGAAAGAAAGAAAGAAGAAAGAAAGAAAGAAAGAAGAAAGAAAGAAAGAAGAAACAAAGAAGAAAGAAAGAGAAGAAAGAAGAAGAAGAAAGAAAGAAAGAAAAAATAAAGCAAGAAGAAAGAAAGAAAGAAAGAAGTAAGAAAGAAAGAAAGAATAAAGAAAGCAGAAAGAAAGAAAGAAGAAAGAAAGAAGAAAGAAAGAAAGAAGAAAGAAAGAAGAAAGAAGAAGGTAGAAAAAAAAGGAAGAAAGAAGGAAGAAAGAAAGAAGAAAGAAAGAAGAAAGAAAGAAGAAATAAAGAAGAACGAAAGAAGAAAGAAAGAAAGAAGAAAGAAAGTAGAAAGAAAGAAAGAAGAAAGAAAGAAGAAATAAGAAAGAAGGAAAAAGAAAGAAAGAAGAAAGAAAGAAGAAAAAAGAAAGAAGGAAGAAAGAAAGTAAGAAGAAAGAAAGAAGAAGAAAGAAAAAAGAAAGAAAGAAAGAAAGAAGAAAGAAAGAAAGAAGAAAGAAAGAAAGAAGAAAGAAAGAAGAAGAAAGAACGAAGAAAGAAGAAAGAAGAAAGAAAGAAAGAAAAGAAAAGAAGGAAGAAAGAAAGAAAGAAGAAATAAATAAGAGAAAGAAGAAGGAAAGAAGAAAGAAAGAAGAAAGAAGAAAGAAAGAAAGAAGAAAGAAAGAAGGAGAAACAAAGAAGAAAGAAAGAAAGAAGAAAGAAAGAAGAAAGAAAGAAGAAAGAAGAAAGAAGAAAGAAAGAAGAAAGAAGAAAGAAGAAAGAAAGAAGAAAGAAAGAAGGTAGAAAAAAGGAAGAGAGAAGGAAGAAAGAAAGAAGAAAGAAAGAAGAGAGAAAGAAGAAATAAAGAAGACGAAGAAAGAAGAAAGAAAGAAGAAAGAAAGTAGAAAGAAAGAAAGAAGAAAGAAAGAAGAATAAGAAAGAAGGAAAAAGAAAGAAAGAAGAAAGAAAGGAGAAAAAGAAAGAAGGAAGAAAGAAGAAATAAGAAAGAAAGAAGAAAGAAAAAGAAAGAAAGAAGAAGAAAGAAGAAAGAAGAAAGAAAGAAGAAGAAAGAAGAAGATAGAAGAAAGAAAGAAGAAAGAAGAAGAAAGAAAGAAAGAAGAAATAAAGATGAAAGAAGATAGAAAGAAGAAATAAAGTAGGAAGAAAGAAAGAAGAAAGAAAGAAAGAAGAAAGAAAGAAGAAAGAAAGAAAGAAGAAAGAAAGAATAAGAAAGAAGAAGAAAGAAGAAAGAAAGAAAGAAAAAAGAAAGAAAGAAGAAAGAAAGAAGAAAGACGAAAGAAGAAAGAAAGAACAAAGAAAGAAGAAAGAAAAAAGAAGAAAGAAGACAGAAAGAAAGAAGAAAGAAAGAAGAAAGAAACAAGAAAGAAAGAAGGGAGGAAGGAAGAAAGAAAGAAGAAAGAGAGAAGAAAGAAAGAAAGAAAAGAAAGAAGGAAGAAAGAATAAAGAAGAAATAAAGAAGAA
Organism: Columba livia; assembly: GCF_036013475.1. NCBI lineage: Eukaryota > Metazoa > Chordata > Aves > Columbiformes > Columbidae > Columba > Columba livia. The sequence continues at coordinate 48,060 of NW_027043487.1, forward strand.
AGAAGAAAGATAGAAGAAAGAGAAGAAAGAAGAAATAAAGAAAGAATAAAGAAGAAAGAAAGAAGAAAGTAAGAAGAAAGAAGAAAGAATGAAAGAAGAAAGAAAGAAGTAAGAAAGAAGAAAGAAAGAAAGAAAGAAGAAAGAAAGAAAGAAGAAAGAAAGAAAGAAGAAGAAGAAAGAAAGAAGAAAGAAAGAAGTAAGACAGAAGTAATAAATAAGTAAGAAACTAAGAGAAAGAAAGAAGAAGAAAGAAGAAAGCAAGAAGAAATAAGAAGAAGAAGAAAGAAAGAAGAAAGAAAGAAGAAAGAAAGAAGAAAGAAGAAAGAAAAAAGAAAGAAAGAAGAAAGAAAGAAGAAAGAAAGAAGAAAGAAGAGAAAGAAAGAAGAAAGAAAGAAGAAAGAAAGAAGAAAGAGAAAGAAAAAGGAAAGAAGAAAGAAATAAGAAAGAAAGAAGAAAGAAAGAAAAAAGAACAAAGAAAGAAGAAAGAAAGAAGAAAGAATTAAGAAAGAAGAAAGAAAGAAAGAAAGAAGAAAAAAAGAAGATAGAAAGAAAGATGAAAGAAAGAAGAAAGAAAGAAGAAACAAAGAAAGAAGAAAGAAAGAATGAGAAAGAAAGAAGGAAGAAAGAGGAAAAAGAATAAAGGAAGAAAAATGTAAGAACAAAGAGAGAAAGAAGAAAGAAGAAAGAAGAAAGAAAGAAGAAAGAAAGTAAGAAGAAAGAAAGAAGGAAGAAAGAAAGAAGGAAGAAAGAAGAAAGAGGTAAGAAAGAAAGAAGAAAGAAGAAGAAAGAAGAAAAGAAGAAAGAAGAAAGAAGAAAGAAGAAAGAAGAAGAAGAAGAAGAAAGAAGAAGAAGAAGAAGAAAGAAAGAAGATAGAAAAAGAAAGAAAGAAGAACGAAAGAAGAAAGAAGTAAGAAAGAAGTAAGAAAGAAGTTAGAAAGAAGTAAAAAGAAGTAACAAAGAAAGAAGAAAGAAAGAAGAAAGAATAAAGAAAGAAAGAAGAAAGAAAGAAGAAAGAAAGAAGAAAGAAAGAAAGAGAAAGAGGAAAGAAAGAATAGAGACAGAAGAAAGAAAGTATTAAGAAAGAACAAAGAAAGAAGGAAGAAAGAAAAAAGAAAAAAGAAAAAAAGAGAAAGAGAAAGAAAGAAGTAAGGAGTAAGAAAGAAGAAAGAAAAAAGAAAGAAGAAAGAAAGTAGAGAGAATAAAGAAATGAGAAAGAAACAAGAAAGAAAGAAGAAAGAAAGAAATAAAGAAAGAAAGAAAGAAAGAAAGAAAGAAAGAAAGAAAGAAGAAAGGAAGAAAGAAGATAGAAAAAATGAAAGAAGAAATAAAGAACATAGAAGGAAGAAAGAACAAAGAAAGAAGAAATAAAGAAGTATGAAAGAAGTAAGATAGAAGTAAGAAATATGTAAGAAAGAAAGAAGAGAGAAGAAAGAAAGAAGAAAGAAAGAAGAAAGAAAGAAAGACAGAAAGAAGAAAGAAAGAAGAAAGAAAGAAGAAAGAAGAAAGAAGAAAGAAGAAAGAAAGAAGAAGAAAGAAAGAAGTAAGAAAGAAGAAAGAAAGAAAGAAGAAAGAATTAAGAAAGAAGAAAGAAAGAAGAAAGAATGAAAGAAGAAAGAATTAAGAAAGAAGAAAGAAAGAAGAAAGAAAGAAGAAAGAGAAGAAAGAAAGAAAGAAAGAAAAAAAGAATGTAGAAGGAGAGATGAAAGAAAGAAGAAAGTAAGAAAGAAGAAAGAAATAAGAAAGAAAGAAAGAAAGAAAGTAGGAAGAAAGAAAGAAGAAAGAAAGAAGGAAGAAAGAAGAAAAAAGAATAAAGAAAGAAAAAAGTAAGAAGAAAGAGAGAAAGAAGAAAGAAGAAAGAAAGAAGAATGAAAGAAAGAAATTAAGAAGAAAGAAAGAAGAGAGAAGTTAGAAAGAAAGAAGAAAGAAGAAAGAAAAAGAAAGAAAGAAGAAAGAAGAATGAAAGAAAGAAATTAAGAAGAAAGAAAGAAAGAAGAAAGAAAGAAGAATTAAAGAAGAAAGAAGTAAGAAAAAAGTAAAAAAGAAAGAAGAAAGAAAGAAATACCAAAGAAGAAGTAAGAAAGAATTAAGAAAGAAGGAAGAAAGAAAGAAGAAAGAAAGAAGAAAGAGAGTAGAAAGAAGAAATAAAGAAGAAAGAAATAAGAAAGAAAGAAGAAAGAAAGAAGAAAGAAAGAAGAAAGAAAGAAGAAAGAAGAAAAAAAGAAGAGAGAAGTAAGAAAGAAAGAAGAAAGAAAGAAGAAAGAGAGAGAAAGAAAGGAGAAAGAAAGAAGAGAAAAGTAAGAAGAAAGAAGAAAGAAAGAGAAAGAAAGGAAGAAGAAAGAAAGAAGTAAGAAAGAAGAAAGAAAGAAAGAAGAAAGAAGAAAGAAAGAAGAAAGAATGAAGAAAGAAGACGAAAGAAAGAAGTAAGAAAGAAGAAAGAAAGAAAGAAGAAAGAGAGAAAGAAGAAACAAAGAAAGAAGAAAGAAGAATGAAGTAATAAAGAAAGAAGTAAGAAGAAAGAAAGAAAGAAGTAAGTTGTAAGAAAGAAGTAATAAAGAAAGAAGAAAGAAAGGAAGAAGAAATGAAGAAGAAATGAAGAATAAAAAAGAAGAAAGAAAGAAAGAAGAAAGAAAGAAGAAAGAAAGGAGTAAGAAAGAATTAAAAAGAAAGAAGTAAGAAAGAAAGAAGAAAGAAAGAAAGAAGAAAGAGAGACGAAAGAAAGAAGAAAGAAAAATGGAAGAAAGAAAGGAAGAAGAAAGAAAGAAAGAAAGAAGAATGAAAGAAGAAAGAAAAATAAAAAAAGAAAGAAAGAAAAAAGAAAGAAGAAAGAAAGAAGAAAGAAAAAGAAAGAAAGAAAGAAAGAAGAAAGAAAGAAGAAAGAAAGAAGAAAGAAAGAAGAAAGAAAGAAGAAAGAAGTAAGAAAGAAAGAAGTAAGTTGTTAGAAAGAAGTAAGAAAGAAGAAAGAAAGTAGAAAAAAAGAAAGAAAGAAGAAAGAAAGCAGAAAGAAAAAAGAAAGAAAAAAGAAAGCAGAAAGAAAGAAGAAAGAAGAAAGAAAGAAAGAAAAAGAAAGAAGAAAGAAAGAAAGAAGAAAGAAAGAAGAAAGAAGGAGGAAAAAAAGAAAGAAAGAAAAAAGAAGAAAGAAATAAGAAAGAAGTAAGAAAGAAAGAAGTAAGCAAGAAAGAAGAAAGAAATAAGAAAGAAAGAAAGAAGAAAGAAAGAATAAAAATGAAGAAAGAAAGAAGAAAGAAAGAAGAAAGAAAGAAGAAGAAAGAAAGAAAGAAGAATGAAAGAAAGAAATTAAGAAGAAGAAAGAAAGAAGAAAGAAAGAAGCATTAAAGAAGAAAGAAGTAAGAAAAAAGTAAGAAAAAAAGAAGAAAGAAAGAAGAAACAAAGCAGAAAGATGAATGAAAGAAGAAAGAAAGAAGAAAGTAAGAAGAAAGAAGTAAGAAATTAGTAAGAAAGACGTAAGTAAGAAAGAAGAAAGAAAGAAGAAAGAAAGAAGAAAGAAAGAAAGAAGAAAGAAAGAAGAAAGAAAGAAGAAAGAGAGAAAGAAGAAAGAAAGAAGAAAGAAAGACGAAAGAAAGAAGAAAGAAAGAAGAAAGAGAGAAAGAAGAAAGAGTGAAAGAAGAAAGAAAGAAAGAAGAAAGAAGAAAGAAGGAAGAAAGAAAGAAGTAAGAAAGAAAGAAGTAAGAAGTAAGAAAGAAAGAAGTAAGTTGTAAGAAAGAAGTAAGAAAGAAGAAAGAAAGAAGAAAGAAAGGAAGAAGAAAGGAAGAAGAAAGGAAGAAGAAAGGAAGAAGAAAGAAAGAAGAAAGAAAGAAAGAAGAAAGAAAGAAGAAAGAAAGAAGAAAGAAAGAAGAAAGAAAGAAGAAAGAAAGAAGAAAGAAGAAAGGAAGAAAGAAGAAAGAAGAAAGAAAGAAGAAAGAAGAAAGAAAGAATAATGAAAGAAATATATTAAGAAGAAAGAAGAAAGAAGAAAGAAAGAAGAAAGAAAGAAAGAACTAAGAAAGAAGTAAGTAAGAAGAAAGGAAGAAATATAGAAGAAAGAAAGAAAGAAGAAAGAAAGAAAGAAGTAAGAAAGAAGAAAGAAAGAAGTAAAAAAGGGGTAAGAAAGGAAGAAGAAAGAAAGAAAGAAGAAAGAAAGAAGAATGAAAGAAGAATGAAAGAAGAAATAAGGAAAGAAAGAAGAAAGAAAAAGAAAAAGAAAGAAAGAAGAGAGTAGAAAGAAATAAGAAAGAAGAAGAAAGAAAGAAGAAAGAAAGAAGAAGAAAGAAGTAAGAAAGAAGTAAGAAAGAAAGAAGAAAGAAAGAAGAAAGAAAGAAGTAAGAAAGAAGTAAGAAAGAAAGAAGAAAGAAAGGAAGAAGAAATGAAGAAGAAATGAAGAATAAAGAAAGAAGAAAGAAAGAAGAAAGAAGTAAGAAAGAAGTAAGAAAGAAAGAAGAAAGAAAGCAGAATGAAAGAAGAAAGAAAGAAAAAAGAAAGAAAAAAGAAAGAAAAAGAAGAAAGAAGGAAGAAGAAAGAAAGAAGAAAAAAGAAAGAAAGAAGAAAGAAAGAAAGAAGAGAGAAAGAAGAAAGAAAGCATTAAGAAAGAAGGAAGAAAGAAGGAAGAAAGAAGGAAGAAACAAAGAAGAAAGAAAGAAGAAAGAATGAACAAAGAATGAACAAAGAATGAACAAAGAAATAAAGAAGAAAGACAGAAAGAAAGAAGAAAGAAAGAAGAAAGAAAGAAAGAAAGAGAGAAAGAAGAAAGAAGTAAGAAAGAAGTAAGAAGTAAGAAAGAAAGAAGAAAGAAAGCAGAATGAAAGAAGAAAGAAAGAAAAAAAAGAAAAAAGAAAGAAAAAGAAGAAAGAAGGAAAGAAGAAAGAAAGAAGAATAAAGAAAGAAAGAAGAAAGAAAGAAAGAAGAAAGAAAGAAGAAAGAAAGCATTAAGAAAGAAGTAAGAAAGAAGTAAGAAAGAAGGAAGAAAGAAGAAAGAATGAACAAAGAATGAACAAAGAATGAACAAAGAAATAAAGAAGAAAGAAAGAAAGAAAGAAAGGAAGAAGAAAGAAAGAAATAAGAAAGAAAGGAAGAAGGAAGAAAGAAAGAAGAAAGAAAGAAGAAAGAAATAACTAAGAAAGAAGAAAGAAAGAAAGAATTAAGAAAGAAGAAAGAAAGAAGTAAGAAAGAGGTAAGAAAGGAAGAAGAAAGAAAGAAAGAAGAAAGAAAGAAGAAAGAAAGAACTAAGAAAGAAGTAAGAAAGAAGAAAGAAAGAAATATAGAAGAAAGAAAGAAGAAAGAAAAAAAGAAGAGAAAGAAGAAAGAAAGAAGAAAGAAAGAAGAAAGAAACAAGACAGAATTTAGAAAGAAAGAAGCAAGAAACAAAGAAGAAAGAAGAAAGAAAGAAGAAAGAAAGAAGTAAGAAACAAGTAAGAAAGAAGTAATAAAGAAAGAAAAAAGAAAGAAAGAAGAAAGAAAAAAGAAAAAGACAGAAAGAAGAGAGAAAGAAAGAAAGAAGAAAGAAAGAAGAAAGAAGAAAGAAAGAAAGAAAAAAGAAAGAATAAAGAAGAAAGAAAGAAGAAAGAAGAAAGAAAGAAGAAAGAAAGAAAGAAGAAAGAAAGAAGAAAGAAATAAGAAAGAAAGAAGAAAGGAAGAAGAAAGGAAGAAGAAATGAAGAAAGAAGAAAGAAAGAACGAAGAAAGAAAGAAGAAAGAAAGAAGAAAGAAAGAAAGAAAGAAGAAAGAAGAAAGAAAGAAGAAAGAAGAAAGGAAGAACAAAGTAAGAAGTAGGAAAGTAGAAAGATAGAAGAAAGAAAAAAGAAAGGAAGAAAGAAAGAAGAAAGAAAGAAGAAAGAGGAAAGAAGTAAGAGAGAAAGAAGAAAGAATGAAAGAAGAAAGAAAGAAAGAAGTAATGAAGAAGAAAGAAAGAATAAAGAAAGAATAAAGAAAGAAGAATGAAAGAAGAAAGAAAGAAGAAAGAAAGAAAAAGATAGAAGAAAGAAAGAAGAAAGAAAAGAGAAAGAAAGAAGAAAGAAGAAAGAAAGAAAGAAGAAAGAAAGAAAGAATAAAGAAAGAAAGAAAGAAGAAAGGAAGAAGAAAGGAAGAAGAAAGAAAGAAAGAAGAAAGAAAGAAGAAAAAAGAAAGAAAGAAGAAAGAAAGAAAGAAGGAGGAAGAAAGAAAGAAACAAGAAAGAAAGAAGAAAGAAAGAAAGAAGAAAGAAAGAAGAAAGAAAGAATAAGAAAGAAGAAAGAAAGAAAGAAGAAAGAAAGAAAGAAGAAAGAAAGAAGAAAGAAAGAAAGAAGAAAGAAAGAAGAAAGAAAGAAGAAAGAAAGAAGAAAGAAAGAAGGAAGAAAGAATGAAAGAAGAAAGAAAGAAAGAAGAAAGAAAGAATGAAGAAAAAGAAAGAATGAAGAAAGAAAGAAGAAAGAAAGAATAAAGAATGAAGAAAGAAAGAAGAAAGAAATAAGAAATAAAGAAGAACGAAAGAAGAAAGAAAGAAAGAAGAAAGAAAGAAGAAAGAAATAAAGAAGAAAGAAAGAAGAAAAGAGATAGAAGGAAAAAATAAAGAAATAGGAAAGAAAGAAGAAAAAAGAAAGTAGGAAGAAAGAAAGAAAGAAGAAAGAAAGAAAGAAAGAAGAAAGAAAGAAAGAAAGAAGTAAGAAAGAAAGAAAGAAGAAAGAAAGAAGAAAGAAAGAAAGAAGAAAGAAAGAAGAAAGAAGAAAGAAAGAAGAAAGAAAGAAAGAAGAAAGAAAGAAGGAAAGAAGAAAGAAAGAAGAAAGAAAGAAGAAAGAAGAAAGAAAGAAAGAAGATGGAAAGAAAGATGAAACAAAGAAGAAAGAAAGAAGAAAGAAGAAAGAAGAAGAAAGAAGAAAGAAAGAAGAAAGAAAGAAGAAAGAAGAAAGAAAGAAAGAAGATAGAAAGAAAGATGAAACAAAGAAGAAAGAAAGAAGAAAGAAAGAACGAAGAAAGAAAGAAGAAAGAAGAAAGAAAGAAAGAAGGAAGAAAGAAAGAAAGAAGAAATAAATAAGAAGGAAAGAAGAAGGAATGAAGAAAGAAAGAAGAAAGAAGAAAGAAAGAAAGAAGAAAGAAAGAAAGAAAGGAGAAACAAAGAAGAAAGAAAGAAAGAAGAAAGAAAGAAGAAAGAAAGAAGAAAGAAGAAAGAAAGAAAGAAGAAAGAAAGAAAGAAGAAAGAAAGAAAGAAAGAATAAGAAAGAAAGAAGAAGAAAGAAGAAAGAAGAAAGAAGAAAGAAAGAAGAAAGAAAGAAGAAAGAAAGAAGAAAGAAAGTAGGAAGACAGAAAGAAGAAAGAAAGAAAGAAGAAAGAAGAAAGAAAAAGAAAGAAAGAAGAAAGAAAGAAGAAAGAAAGAAGAAGAAAGAAGAAGAAGAAAGAAAAAGGAAAGAAGAAAGAAATAAGAAAGAAAGAAGAAAGAAAGAAGAAAGACAAAGAACAAAGGAAGAAGAAAGAAAGAAGAAAGAATGAAGAAAGAAAGAAGAAAGAAAGAAAGAAAGAAAGAAAAAAAGAAGATAGAAAGAAAGATGAAAGAAAGAAGAAAGAAAGAAGAAACAAAGAAAGAAGAAAGAAAGAATGAGAAAGAAAGAAGGAAGAATGAGGAAAAAAGAATAAAGGAAGAAAAAAGTAAGAACAAAGAGAGAAAGAAGAAGAAGAAAGAAAGAAGAAAGAAAGAAGGAAGAAAGAAAGAAGGAAGAAAGAAGAAAGAGGTAAGAAAGAAAGAAGAAAGAAGAAAGAAAGAAGAAAGAAGAAAGAAGAAAGAAGAAAGAAGAAAGAGAAAGAAGAAAGAAGAAAGAGAAAGAAAGAAGATAGAAAAAGAAAGAAAGAAAGAAGAAAGAAAGAAGAAAGAAGTAAGAAAGAAGTAAGAAAGAAGTTAGAAAGAAGTAAGAAAGAAGTAACAAAGAAAGAAGAAAGAAAGAAGAAAGAATTAAGAAAGAAAGAAGAAAGAAAGAAGAAAGAAAGAAAGAAAAAAGAGGAAAGAAAGAATAAAGACAGAAGAAAGAAAGTATAAAGAAAGAACAAAGAAAGAAGGAAGAAAGAAAAAAGAAAAAAGAAAGAAAAAAAGAAGAAAGAAGAAAGAAAGAAAGAAGTAAGGAGTAAGAATGAAGAAAGAAAAAAGAAAGAAGAAAGAAAGTAGAGAGAATAAAGAAATGAGAAAGAAACAATAAAGAAAGAAGAAAGAAAGAAAGAAAGAAAGAAATAAAGAAAGAAAGAAAGAAAGAAAGAAAGAAAGAAAGAAAGAAAGAAAGAAAGAAGATAGAAAAAATGAAAGAAGAAATATAGAAGATAGAAGGAAGAAAGAACAAAGAAAGAAGAAAGAAAGAAGTATGAAAGAAGTAAGATAGAAGTAAGAAATATGTAAGAAAGAAAGAAGAAAGAGAGAAAGAAGAAAGAAGAAAGAAAGAAGAAAGAAGAAAGAAAGAAGAAGAAAGAAAGAAGAAAGAAAGAAGAAAGAAAGAAAGAAGAAAGAATAAGAAAGAAGAAAGAAAGAAGAAAGAAAGAAGAAAGAGAAGAAAGAAAGAAGAAAGAAAGAAGAAGGAAAGAAAAAAAGAATATAGAAAGAAAGATGAAAGAAAGAAGAAAGTAAGAAAGAAGAAAGAAAGAAGAAAGAAAGAATTAAAAAGAAGTAAGAAAGAAGGAAGAAAGAAGGAAGAAACAAAGAAGAAAGAAAGAAGAAAGAAAGAAAGAAGAAAGAAAGAAGAAAATAGAAAGAAAGAAGAAAGAAGAAAGAAGAAAGAAAGAATGAAGAAAGAAAGAAGAAAGAAAGAAGAAAGAAAGAAGAAAGAAAGAAGAAAGAAAGAAGAAAGAAGAAAGAAGAAAGAAGAAAGAAAGAAGAAAGAAAGAAGAAAGAAAGAAGTTAGAAAGAAGAAAGAGAGAAAGAAGAAAGAAAGAAGAAAGAAAGAAAGAAATAAGAAAGAATGAAGAAAGAATGAACAAAGAATGAACAAGAAATAAAGAAGAAAGAAAGAAAGAAAGAAGAAAGAAAGAAGAAAGAAAGAAGAAAGAAAGAAAGAAAGAAAGAAGAAAGAAAGAAAAAAAAGAAAGAAAGAAGAAAGAAAGGAAGAAGAAAGAAAGAAGAAAGTAAGAAATAAGAAAGAAAGGAAGAAGGAAGAAAGAAAGAAGAAAGAAAGAACTAAGAAAGAAGTAAGAAAGAAGAAAGAAAGAAATATAGAAGAAAGAAAGAAGAAAGAAAGAAGAAAGAAAGAAGAAAGAAAGAAGAAAGAAAGAAAGAAGTAAGAAAGAAGAAAGAAAGAAGTAAGAAAGAGGTAAGAAAGGAAGAAGAAAGAAAGAAAGAAGAAAGAAAGAAGAAAGAAAGAAGAAAGAAAGAACTAAGAAAGAAGTAAGAAAGAAGAAAGAAAGAAATATAGAAGAAAGAAAGAAGAAAGAAAAAAAGAAGAGAGAAAGAAGAAAGAAAGAAGAAAGAAAGAAGAAGAAACAAGACAGAAGTTAGAAAGAAAGAAGTAAGAAACAAAGAAGAAAGAAGAAAGAAAGAAGAAGAAAGAAGTAAGAAACAAATAAGAAAGAAGTAATAAAGAAAGAAAAAGAAAGAAAGAAGAAAGAAAAAAGAAAGAAGACAGAAAGAAGAGAGAAAGAAAGAAAGAAGAAAGAAAGAAGAAAGAAGAAAGAAAGAAAGAAGAAAGAAAGAATAAAGAAGAAAGAAAGAAGAAAGAAAGAAGAAAGAAAGAAAGAAGAAAGAAAGAAGAAAGAAAGAAGAAAGAAATAAGAAAGAAAGAAGAAAGGAAGAAGAAAGGAAGAAGAAATGAAGAAAGAAGAAAGAAAGAACGAAGAAAGAAAGAAGAAAGAAAGAAAGAAGAAAGAAGAAAGAAAGAAGAAAGGAAGAACAAAGTAAGAAGTAGGAAAGTAGAAAGAAAGAAGAAAGAAAAAAGAAAGAAAGAAAGAAGAAAGAAAGAAGAAAGAAAGAAGAAAGAAAGAAGAAAGAAAGAAGAAAGAAAGAGGAAAGAAGTAAGAGAGAAAGAAGAAAGAAAGAAAGAAGAAAGAAAGAAAGAAGTAAGGAAGAAGAAAAAAAGAAAGAAGAAAGAAAGAAAGAAAGAAGAAAGAAAGAAGAAAGAAAGAAGAAAGAAAGAAGAAAGAAAGAAGAAAAAGAAGAAAGAAAGAAGAAAGAAAGAAGAAGGAAAGTAGGAAGGAAGGAAGAAAGAAAGAAAGAAAGAAAGAAAGAAGAAAGAAAGAAAGAAAAGAAAGAAGGAAGAAAGAAAGAAAGAAGAAAGAAAGAAGAAAGAAAGAAGAAAGAAAGAAGAAAGAAGGAAGAAAGAAGAAAGAAAGAAGAAAGAGAGAAAGAAAGAAGAAAGAAAGAAGAAACAAAGAAATAAGAAAGAAAATAGAAGAAAGAAAGAAAGAAGAAAGAAAGAAAGAAGAAATAAAGAAAGAATAAGGAAGAAAGAAAGAAGAAAGAAAGAACGAAGAAAGAAGAAGAAAGAAGAAAGAGAGAAGAAAGAGAGAAGAAAGAAAGAAGAAAGAAAGAAGGAAAGAAGAAAGAAGAAAGAAGAAAGAAGAAAGAAGAAAGAAGAAAGAAGAAAGAAGAAAGAAGAAAGAAGAAAGAAGAAAGAAAGAAAGAAAGAAGAAAGAAAAAAGAAAGAAGATAGAAAAAGAAAGAAAGAAAGAAGAAAGAAAGAAGAAAGAATAAAGAAAGAAAGAAGAAGAAAGAAGAAAGAAAGAAGGAATGAAGGAAGAAGAAAGAAAGGAGAAATAAAGAAGATAGAAAGAATTAAGAAAGATGTAAGAAAGAATTAAAAAAGAAGTAAGAAAGAAGTAAGAAAGAAGAAAGGTAGAAGGAAAGAAGAAAGAAAGAAGAAAGAAGAAAGAAAGATAGAAGAAAGAAAGAAGAAAGAAAGAATGAAAGAAGAAAGAAAGAAGAAAGAAAGAAGAAAGAAAGAAGAAAGAAGAAAAAAGAAAGAAGAAAGAAAGAAGAAAGAAAGAAAGAAGAAAGAAAGAAGAAAGAAAGAAGAAAGAAAGAAAGAAAAAAAGAAGAAAGTAAGAAGAAAAAAGAAAGAAAGAAAGAAGAAAGAAAGAAAGAAAGAAGAAAGAAAGAAAGAAGAAAGAAAGAAGAAAGAAAGAAGAAAGAAAGAAGAAAGAAAGAAGAAAGAAAGAAGAAAAAAGAAAGAAAGAAGAAACAAAGAAGAAGAAAGTAAGAAGAAATAAAGAAATAAGAAAGAAAGAAAGAAGAAAGAAAGAAAGAAGAAAGAAAGAAGAAAGAAAGAAGTAAGAAAGAAAGAATTAAGAAAGAAGGAAGAAAAAAGGAAGAAAGAAGGAAGAAAGAAAGAAGAACGAAAGAAGAACGAAAGAAAGAAGAAAGAAAGTAGAAAGGAAGAAAGAAGAAAGAAAGAAGAAATAAGAATAAGGAAAAAAGAAAGAAAGAAGAAAGAAAGAAGAAAAAAGAAAGAAGGAAGAAAGAAAGAAAGAAAGAAAGAAAGAAAGAAGAAAGAAAGGAAGAATAAAGAAGAAAGAAAGAAGAAAGAAAGAAGAATGAAAGAAGAACGAAAGAAGAAAGATAGAGAAAGAAAGAAGAAAGAAAGAAGAAAGAAAGAAGAATGAAAGAAGAAAGAAAGAAGAAAGAAAGAAGAAAGAAAGAAGAAAGAAGAAAGAAAGAAGAAAGAAAGAAGAAAGAAAGAAAAAGAAAGAAAGAAAGAATAAGGAGAAAGAACAAAGAAGAAAGAAGAAAGAAGAAAGAAAGAAGAATAAAGTAGGAAGAAAGAAAGAAGAAAGAAGAACGAAAGAAAGAAGAAAGAAAGTAAGAAAGAAGAAAGAAAGAAGAAAGGAAGAAGAAAGAAAGAAGAAGAAAGAAGAAAAAAGAAAGAATGAAGAAAGAAAGAAAAAAGAAAGAAAGAAGAAAGAAAGAAGAAAGAAGAAAGAAAGAAGAAAGAAAGAAGAAAAAAGAAAGAATGAAGAAAGAAAGAAAGAAGAAAGAAAGAAGAAAGAAGAAAGAAAGAAGAAAGAAAGAAGAAAAAAGAAAGAAGAAGAAAGAAAGAAAGAAGAAAGAAAGAAGAAAGACGAAAGAAGAAAGAAAGAACAAAGAAAGAAGAAAGAAAGAAAAAAGAAAGAAAGAAGAAAGAACGAAGAAAGAATGAAGAAAGAAAGAAGAAAGAAAGAAGAAAGAATTAAGAAAGAAAGAAGAAAGAAAGAAAGAAGAAAGAAAGAAAGAAGAAAGAAAAAAGAAGAAAGAAGAAAGAAGAAAGAAAGAAAAGAAAGAGAGAAAGAAGAAAGAAAGAAAGAAGAAAGAAAGAAAAAACAGGAAGAAAGAAGAAAGAAAGAAAGAAGAAAGAAAGAAGAAAGAAAGAATTAAGAAAGAAGTAAGAAAGAAGGAAGAATGAAGGAAGAAAGAAGGAAGAAAGAAAGAAGAAAGAAAGAAGAAAATAGAAAGAAAGAAGAAAGAAAGAAAGAAGAAAGAAGGAACGAAGAAAGAAAGAAGAAAGAAAGAAGAAAGAAAGAAAGAAAGAAGAAAGAAAGAAAGAAGAAAGAAAGAAGAAAGAAAGAAGAAAGAAAGAAGAAAGAAAGAAGAAAGAAAGAAGAAAGAAAGAAAAAAGTAAGAAACAAAGAAGAAAAAGAAAGAAAGAAGAAAGAAAGAAGTAAGAAAGAAGTAAGAAAGAGTGATAAAGAAGAAAAAAGAAAGAAAGAAGAAAGAAAAAAGAAAGAAAGAAGACAGAAGAAGAAAGAGAGAAAGAAAGAAGAAGAAAGAAAGAAGAAAGAAGAAAGAAAGAAAGAAGAAAGAAAGAATAAAGAAAGAAGAAAGAAAGAAGAAAGAAGAAAGAAAGAAAGAAGAAAGAAAGAAAAGAAAGAAGAAAGAAAGAAGAAAGAAAGAAGAAAGAAAGAAGAAAGGAAGAAGAAAGGAAGAAGAAAGGAAGAATAAAGAAATAAGAAAGGAAGAAGAAAGAAAGAAGAAAGAAAGAAAGAAGAAAGAAAGAAGTAAGAGAAGGAAAGAAGAGAGATGAAAGATAGAAGAAAGAAAGAAGAAAGAAAGAAAGAAGACAGACAGTAGAAAGAAAGAAAGAAAGAAAGAAGAAAGAAAGAAAGAAGAAAGAAAGAAAGAAGAAGAAAGAAGAAAGAACGAAGAAAGAAAGAAGAAAGAAAGAAGAAAGAAAGAAGAAAGAAGAAAGAAAGAAGAAAGAAAGAGGAAAGAAGTAAGAGAGAAAGAAGAAAGAAAGAAAGAAGAAAGAAAGAAAGACGTAAGGAAGAAGAAAGAAAGAAAGAAGAAAGAAAGAAGAAAGAAAGAAAGAAGAAAGAAAGAAGAAAGAAAGAAAGAAAGAAGAAAGAAAGAAGAAAGAAAGAAGAAAGAAAGAAGAAAGAAAGAAGAAAGAAAAAGAAAGAAAGAAAGAAGAAAGAAAGAAAGAATAAAGAAGAAAGAAAGAAGAAAGAAAGGTAGAGGAAAGAAAGAAGAGAGAAAGAAGAAAGAAAGAAGAAAGAAAGAAGGAAGGAAGGAAGAAAGAAATAAAGAAAGAAAGAAAGAAAGAAGAGAGAAAGAAAGAAAAGAAAGAAGGAAGAAAGAAAGAAAGAAGAAATAAAGAAGAAAGAAGAGAGAAAGAAAGAAGAAAGAAAGAAGAAAGAAAGAAAGAAAGAAGTAAGAAAGAAAGAAAGAAGAAGAAAGAAAGAAGGAAGAAAGAAAGAAGAAAGAAGAAAGAAAGAAGAAAGAAAGTAGGAAGAAAGAAAGAAGAAAGAAAGAAAGAACAAAGAAAGAAGAAATAAAGAAAGAAGAAAGAAAGAACAAAGAAAGAAGAAAGAAAGAAAAAAGAAAGAAGACAGAAAGAAAGAAGAAAGAAAGAAGAAAGAAACAAGAAAGAAAGAAGGAAGGAAGGAAGAAAGAAAGAAAGAAAGAAAGAAGAAAGAATGAAAGAAGAGAAAGAAGGAAGAAAGAAAGAAAGAAGAAATAAAGAAGAAAGAAAGAAGTAAGAAAGAAGTAAGAAAGAAGTAAAAAAGAAAGAAGAAAGGAAGACAGAAGAAAGAAAGAAGAGAGAAAGAAGAAAGAAAGAAGAAAGAAAGAAAGAATAAAGAAAGAAGTAAGAAAGAAGTAAGAAAGGAAGAAGAAAGAAAGAAGAAAGAAAGAACAAAGAAACAAGAAAGAAAGAAGGAAGGAAGAAAGAAAGAAAGAAAGAAAGAAAGAAGAAAGAAAGAAGAAAGAAAGAAAGAAGAAAGAAAGAGAAAGAAAAAAGAAAGAAAGAAGAAAGAAAGAAGTAAGAAAGAAAGAAGAAAGAAAGAAGAAAGAAAGAAAGAAGAAAGAAGAAAGAAAGAAGAAAGAAAGAAAGAAGAAGAAAGAAAGAAAGAAGAAAGAAAGAACGAAGAAAGAAATAAGAAAGAAGAAAGAAAGAAGAAAGAATGTAGGAAGAAGAAAGAAGAAAGAAAGAACAAAGAAGAAGAAAGAAAGAAAAAAGAAAGAAAGAAGACAGAAAGAAAGAAGAAAGAAAGAAGAAAGAAACAAGAAGAAAGAAGGAAGGAAGGAAGGAAGGAAGAAAGAAAGAAAGAAATAAGAAAGAAGAAATAATGAAAGAAAAGAAAGAAGGAAGAAAGAAAGAAAGAGAAATAAAGAAGAAAGAAAGAAGTAAGAAAGAAGTAAGAAAGAAGTAAAAAAAGAAAGAAGAAGAAAGACAGAAGAAAGAGAGAAGAGAGAAAGAAGAAAGAAAGAAAGAATAAAGAAAGAAGTAAGAAAGAAAGAAGAAAGAAACAAGAAAGAAAGAAGGAAGGAAGAAAGAAAGAAAGAAAGAAAGAAGAAAGAAAGAAGAAGAAGGAAAGAATAAAGAAAGAAGTAAGAAAGAAGTAAGAAAGAAAGAAGAAAGAAAGAAGAAAGAAAGAAAGAAGAAAGAAAGAAAGAAGAAAGAAAGAAAGAAGAAAGAAAGAAGAAAGAAAGAATGAAGAAAGAAAAAAGAAAGAATGAAGAAAGAAAGAAGATAGAAAGAAGAAAGAATGAAGAAAGAAAGAAGAAAGAAAGAAGAAAGAATGAAGAAAGAAATAGAAAGAAAGAAGAAAGAAAGAAGGAGGAAAGAAGGAAGAAAGAAGAAAGAAAGAAAGAAGAAAGAAAGAAGAAAGAAAGAAGTAAGAAAGAAGTAAGAAAGAAGTAAAAAGAAGAATAAGAAAGACAGAAAAAAGAAAGAAGAAAGAAAGAAGAAAGAAAGAAAGAAGAATGAAAGAGGAAAGAAAAAGAAAGAAAGAAGAAAGAAAGAAAGAAGAAAGAAAGAATAAGAAAGAAGAAAGAAAGAAGAATGAAAGAAGAAATAAAGAAGAATGAAAGAAGAAAGAAAGAAAGAAGAAAGAAAGAAAGAACAAAGAAAGAAGAAAGAAAGAAAGAAGACAGAAAGAAAGAAGAAAGAAAGAAGAAGAAACAAGAAAGAAAGAAGGAAGGAAGGAAGGAAGAAAGAAGAAAGAAAGAAAGAAAGAAAGAAATAAGAAATAATGAAAGAAAAGAAAGAAGGAAGAAAGAAAGAAAGAAGAAAGAAAGAAGAAAGAAAGAAGTAAGAAAGAAGTAAGAAAGAAGTAAAAAAGAAAGAAGAAAGAAAGACAGAAGAAAGAGAGAAGAGAGAAAGAGAAAGAAAGAAAGAATAAAGAAAGAAGTAAGAAAGAAAGAAGAAAGAAACAAGAAAGAAAGAAGGAAGGAAGAAAGAAAGAAAGAAAGAAAGAAGAAAGAAAGAAGAAAGAAAGAAAGAAAGAAAGAAGAAAGAAAGAAAGAAGAAAGAAAGAAAGAAGAAAGAAAGAAGAAAGAAAGAAGAAATTAAGAAGACAGAAAGAAGAAAGAAGAAAGAAATAAGAAAGTTAGAAGAAAGAAAAAGAAAGAAAGAAGAAAGAAAGAATAAAGAAGAAAGAAAGAAGAAAGAAAGAAAGAAGACAGACAGTAGAAAGAAAGAAAGAAAGAAGAAAGAAAGAATAAAGAAGAAAGAAAGAAAGAAATAAGAAAGAAGAAAGAAAGAAGAAAGAATGTAGGAAGAAAGAAAGAAGAAAGAAAGAACAAAGAAAGAAGAAAGAAAGAAAAAGAAAGAAAGAGACAGAAAGAAAGAAGAAAGAATGAAGAAAGAAACAAGAAAGAAAGAAGGAAGGAAGGAAGGAAGGAAAAAGAAAGAAAGAAATAAAGAAAGAAGAAATAATGAAAGAAAAGAAAGAAGGAAGAAAGAAAGAAAGAAGAAATAAAGAAGAAAGAAAGAAGTAAGAAAGAAGTAAGAAAGAAGTAAAAAAAGAAAGAAGAAAGAAAGACAGAAGAAAGAGAGAAGAGAGAAAGAAGAAAGAAAGAAAGAATAAAGAAAGAAGTAAGAAAGAAAGAAGAAAGAAACAAGAAAGAAAGAAGGAAGGAAGAAAGAAAGAAAGAAAGAAAGAAGAAAGAAAGAAGAAAGAAGGAAAGAATAAAGAAAGAAGTAAGAAAGAAGTAAGAAAGAAAGAAGAAAGAAAGAAGAAAGAAAGAAAGAAGAAAGAAAGAAAGAAGAAAGAAGAAAGAAGAAAGAAAGAAGAAAGAAAGAATGAAGAAAGAAAGAAGAAAGAATGAAGAAAGAAAGAAGAAAGAATGAAGAAAGAAAGAAGATAGAAAGAAGAAAGAATGAAGAAAGAAAGAAGAAAGAAAGAAGAAAGAATGAAGAAAGAAATAAGAAAGAAAGAAGAAAGAAAGAAGGAGGAAAGAAGGAAGAAGAAGAAGAAAGAAAGAAGAAAGAAAGAAGAAAGAAAGAAGTAAGAAAGAAGTAAGAAAGAAGTAAAAAAGAAAGAATAAAGAAAGACAGAAAAAAGAAAGAAGAGAGAAAGAAGAAAGAAAGAAGAAAGAAAGAAAGAATAAAGAAAGAATTAAGAAAGAAGTAAGAAAGGAAGAAGAAAGAAAGAAGAAAGAAAGAAGAAAGAAAGAAGAAAGAAAGAAGGAAGGAAGAAAGAAAGAAAGAAAGAAAGAAAGAAGAAAGAAAGAAGAAAGAAAGAAAGAAGAAAGAAAGAAAGAAGAATGAAAGAGGAAAGAAAAAAGAAAGAAAGAAGAAAGAAAGAAAGAAGAAAGAAAGAATAAAGAAAGAAGAAAGAAAGAAGAATGAAAGAAGAAATAAAGAAGAATGAAAGAAGAAAGAAAGAAAGAAGAAAGAAAGAAAGAACAAAGAAAGAAGAAAGAAAGAAAGAAGACAGAAAGAAAGAAGAAAGAAAGAAGAAAGAAACAAGAAAGAAAGAAGGAAGGAAGGAAGGAAGAAAGAAGAAAGAAAGAAAGAAAGAAGAAATAAGAAATAATGAAAGAAAAGAAAGAAGGAAGAAAGAAAGAAAGAAGAAAGAAAGAAGAAAGAAAGAAGTAAGAAAGAAGTAAGAAAGAA
The DNA here is from genome assembly GCF_036013475.1 of Columba livia. Taxonomy (NCBI): domain Eukaryota; kingdom Metazoa; phylum Chordata; class Aves; order Columbiformes; family Columbidae; genus Columba; species Columba livia. The sequence goes on from NW_027043487.1 coordinate 65,302, forward strand.
GTAAAAAAGAAAGAAGAAAGAAAGACAGAAGAAAGAGAGAAGAGAGAAAGAAGAAAGAAAGAAAGAATAAAGAAAGAAGTAAGAAAGAAAGAAGAAAGAAACAAGAAAGAAAGAAGGAAGGAAGAAAGAAAGAAAGAAAGAAAGAAGAAAGAAAGAAGAAAGAAAGAAAGAAAGAAAGAAGAAAGAAAGAAAGAAGAAAGAAAGAAAGAAGAAAGAAAGAAGAAAGAAAGAAGAAATTAAGAAGACAGAAAGAAGAAAGAAGAAAGAAAGAAGAAAGTTAGAAGAAAGAAAAAGAAAGAAAGAAGAAAGAAGAATAAAGAAGAAAGAAAGAAGAAAGAAAGAAAGAAGACAGACAGTAGAAAGAAAGAAAGAAAGAAGAAAGAAAGAATAAAGAAGAAAGAAAGAAAGAAGAAGAAAGAAGAAAGAAAGAAGAAAGGAAGAAGAAAGGAAGAAGAAAGGAAGAATAAAGAAAGAAGAAAGAAAGAAGAAAGAAAGAAGAAAGAAAGAAAGAAGAAAGAAAGAAGTAAGAAGAAGGAAAGAAGAGAGATGAAAGATAGAAGAAAGAAAGAAGAAAGAAAGAAAGACGTAAGGAAGAAGAAAGAAAGAAAGAATAAAGAAAGAAGAAAGAAAGAAAGAAGAAAGAAAGAAGAAAGAAAGAAAGAAAGAAGAAAGAAAGAAGAAAGAAAGAAGAAAGAAAGAAGAAAGAAAGAAGAAAGAAAAAAGAAGAAAGAAAGAAGAAAGAAAGAATAAAGAAGAAAGAAAGAAGAAAGAAAGGAAGAAGAACGAAAGAAGAAAGAAAAAGAAAGAAAGAAAGAAGAAAGAAAGAAAGAATAAAGAAGAAAGAAAGAAGAAAGAAAGGTAGAAGAAAGAAAGAAGAAAGAAAGAAGAAAGAAAGAAGGAAGGAAAGAAGAAGAAATAAAGAAAGAAAGAAAGAAAGAAGAGAGAAAGAAAGAAAAGAAAGAAGGAAGAAAGAAAGAAAGAAGAAATAAAGAAGAAAGAAAGAATTAAGAAAGAAGTAAGAAAGAAGTAAAAAAGAAGTAAGAAAGATGTAAGAAAGAAGAAAGAAATAAGAAGGAAAGAAGAAAGAAAGAAGAAAAAGAAAGAAAGACAGAAGAAAGAAAGAAAGAAGAAACAAAGAAGAAAGAAAGAAAGAAGAAAGATAGAAGAAAGAAAGAAGAAAGAAAGAACGAAGAAAGAAAGAAGAAAGAGAAAGAAGAAGAAAAAGAAGAAAGAAAGAAAGAAAGAAAGAAGAAAGAAAGAAAGAAGAAAGAAAGAAGAAAGAAAGAAGAAAGAAAGAGAAAGAAAGAAGAAAGAAAAAAGAAAGAAAGAAAGAAGAAAGAAAGAAAGAATAAAGAAGAAAGAAAGAAGAAAGAAAGGAAGAAGAACGAAAGAAGAAAGAAAAAAGAAAGAAAGAAGAAGAAAGAAATAAAGAAAAAAGAAGAAAGAAAGAAGAAAGAAAGGAAGAAAAAAGAAAGAAGAAAGAAAGAAGAAAGAAAGAAGGAAGGAAGGAAGAAAGAAATAAAGAAAGAAAGAAAGAAAGAAGAGAGAAAGAAAGAAAAGAAAGAAGGAAGGAAGAAAGAAAGAAGAAATAAAGAAGAAAGAAGAGAGAAAGAAAGAAGAAAGAAAGAAGAAAGAAAGAAAGGAAGAAGTAAGAAAGAAAGAAAGAAGAAAGAAAGAAAGAAGAAAGAAAGAAAGAAGAAAGAAAGGAGAAAGTAAGAAGAAAGAAAGAAGAATGAAAGAAGAAACAAAGAAGAAAGAAAGAAGAAAGATAGAAGAAAGAAAGAAGAAAGAACGAAGAAAGAAATAAGAAAGAAAAAAGAAAGAAAGAAGAAAGAAAGTAGGAAGAAAGAAAGAAGAAAGAAAGAAAGAATAAAGAAAGAAGAAAGAAAGAAAGAAGAAGAAAGAAAAAAGAAAGAAGAAAGAAAGAAAGAAAGAAAAAAGAAAGAAGAAAGAAAGTACGAAGAAAGAAAGAAGAAAGAAGAAAGAAAGAAGAAAGAAAGTAGGAAGAAAGAAAGAAGAAAGAAAGAAAGAACAAAGAAAGAAGAAAGAAAGAAAGAAAGAAAGAAGAAAGAAAGAACAAAGAAAGAAGAAAGAAAGAAAAAAGAAAGAAAGAAGAAAGAAAGAAAGAAGAAAGAAAGAAAGAAGAAAGAAAGAAAGAAGAAAGAAAGAAGGAAGAAAAAAGGAAGAAAGAAGAAAGAAAGAAGAAGAAAGACAGAAGAAAGAAAGAAGAAAGAAAGAAGAAAGAAAGAAAGAAGAAAGAAAGTAAGAAAGAAAGAAAGAAAGAAGAAAGAAAGAAAGAAGAAAGAAAGAAAGAAGAAAGAAAGAAGAAAGAAAGAAGAAATTAAGAAGAAAGAAAGAAGAAAGAAGAAAGAAAGAAAGAATAAAGAAGAAAGAAAGAACGAAGAAAGAAAGAAGAAATAAGAAAGAAAGAAGAAAGAAAGGAGTAAGAAAGAAAGAAGAAGAAAGAAGAAAGAAAGAAGAAAGCAAGAAGAAAGAAGAAAGAAGAAAGAAGAAAGAAGAAAGAAGAAAGAAGAAAGAAAGAAGAAAGAAAGAAGGAAGAAAAAAGGAATAAAGAAGAAAGAAAGAAAGAAGAAAGAAAGTAGAAAGAAAGAAAGAAGAAAGAAAGAAGAATAAAGAAAGAAGGAAAAAAGAAAGAAAGAAGAAAGAAAGAAGAAAAAGAAAGAAGGAAGAAAGAAAGAAAGAAGAAAGAAAGAAGAAAGAAAGAAGAAAGAAAGAAGAAAGAAAGAAAGCAGTAAGGAAGAAGAAAGAAAAAGAATAAAGAAAGAAGTAAGAAAGAAGAATGAAAGAAGAAAGGCAGAAGAAAGAAAGAAAGAAAGAATAAAGAAGAAAGAAAGAAGAAAGAAAGTAAGAAGAAAGAAAGAAGAAAGAAAGAAGAAAGAAAGAAGAAAGAAAGAAGAAAGGAAGAAGAAGAAAGAAGAAAGAAAGAAGTAAGAAAGAAAGAAGAAAGAAAGAAGAAAGAAAGAAAGAATGAAAGAGGAAAGGAAGAAGAAAGAAAGAAAGAAGAAAGAAAGAAGAAAGAAAGAAAGAAGAATGAAAGAAGAAAGAAAGAAGAAAGAAAGTAAGAAGAAAGAAAGAAGAAAGAAAGAAGAAAGAAAGAAGAAAGAAAGAAGTAAGAAGAAGTAAGAAAGAAGGAATGAAGAAAGAAAGAAGAAAGAAATAAGAAAGAAAGAAAGTAGAAAGAAAGAAGAAAGCAAGAAGAAAGAAAGAAGAAAGGCAGAAGAAAGAAAGAAAGAAAGAAAGAAGAAAGAAAGAAGTAAGAAAGAAGTAAGAAAGAAGAAAGAAGTAAGAAATAAGAAGAAAGAAGAAAAAAAGAAGAAAGAAGAAGGAAAGAAGAGAGAAAGAAGAAAAAAAGTAGTAAGAAAGAAGTAAGAAACAAGTAAGAAAGAAGTAAGAAAGAAGAAAGAAAGAAGAAAGAAAGAAGAAGGAAAGAAGAGAGAAAAATAAAGAAAGAAGAAAATAAGAAAGAAAGAAGAAAGAAAGGAAGAAGAAAGAAGAAAGAAAGAAAGAAGAAGAAAGAAGAAATAAAGATTGAAGAAAGGAAGAAGGAAGAAAGAAGTAAGAAGGGAAGAAAGAAGAAGAAAGAAGAAAGAAGAAAGAAAGAAGAAAGAAAGAAGAAGGAAAGAAGAGAGAAAAATAAAGAAAGAAAGAAGAAAGAAAGATAGAAGAAAGAAAGAAAGAAGAAAGAAAGAAAGAAGAAAGAAAGAAAGAAGAATGAAAGAAGAAAGAAAGAAGAAAGAATGAAAGAATAAAGAAACAAGAAAGAAAGAAGAAAGAAAGAAATAAGAAAGAAAGAAGAAGAAAGAAGAAAGGAAGAAGAAAGGAAGAAAGAAGAAAGAAAGAAGAAAGAAAGACAGAAGTAAGAAAGAAAGAAGAAAGAAATAAGAAAGAAGAAAGAAGAAGAAAGAAAGAAGAAAAAAAGAAGAAAGAAAGAAAGAAGTAAGAAAGAAGTAAGAAAGAAAGAAGAAAGAAAGAAGAAAGAAAGAATGAAAGAAAGAAGAAAGAAAGAAGAAGGAAAGAAGAAAGGAAGAAATAAGAAAGAAAGAAAGAAGAAAGAAAGAAGAAAGAAAGAAGAAAAAAAGAAGTAAGAAAGAAAGAAGAAAGAAAGAAGAAAAAAAGAAGAAAGAAAGAAGAAAGAAAGAAGTAGAAAGAAGAAAGAAAGAAGAAAGAAAGAAGAAAGAAGCAAAGAAGAAAGAAAGAAGAAAGAGAGAAATAAAGAAGAATGAAAGAAGAAAGAAAGAAGAAAGAATGAAAGACTAAAGAAACAAGAAAGAAAGAAGAAAGAAAGCAGAAAGAAAGAAGAAAGAAAGAAGAAAGGAAGAAGAAAGAAAGAAAGAAGAAAGAAAGAAGAAAGAAAGAAATAAACAAGAAAGAAAGAAGAAAGAAAGAAGAAAGAAAGAAGAAAGAGAGAAAGAAGAAAGAAAGAAGAAAGAAGAAAGGAAGAACAAAGAAAGAAGTAGGAAATTAGAAAGAAAGAAGAAAGAAAAAAGAAAGAAAGAAAAGAAGAAAGAAAAAAGAAAGAAAGAAGAAAGAAAGAGGAAAGAAGTAAGAGAGAAAGAAGAAAGAAAGAAAGAAGAAAGAAAGAAAGAAGTAAGGAAGAAGAAAGAAAGAAAGAAGAAAGAAAGAAGAAAGAAAGAAAGAACAAAGAAAGAAGAAAGAAAGAAAGAAAGAAGAAAGAAAGAAGAAAGAAAGAAAGAAAAGAAAGAAAGAATAAAGAAAGAAGTAAGAAAGAAAGAAGAAAAAAGAAAGATAGAAGAAAGAAAGAAAGAAGAAAGAAAGAAGAAACAAAGAAATAAGAAAGAAAGAAAGAAGAAAGAAAGAAGAAAGAAAGAAGAAAGAAAGAAGTAAGAAAGAAGTAAGAAAGAAGTAAGAAAGGAAGAAGAAAGAAAGACAGAAGAAATAAAGAAGAAAGAAACAAGAAAGAAAGAAGGAAGGAATAAAGAAAGAAAGAAAGAAGAAGGAAAGAAGAAAGAAAGAAAGAAGAATGAAAGAAGAAAGAAAAAAGAAAGAAAGAAGAAAGAGAGAAAGAAGAAAGAAAGAAGAAAGAAAGAAGAAAGAAAGAAGAAAGAAAGAAAGAATAAAGAATGAAGTAAGAAAGAAGTAAGAAAGAAAGAAGAAAGAAAGAAGAAAGAAACAAGAAAGAAAGAAGGAAGGAAGGAAGAAAGAAAGAAAGAAAGGAAGAAGAAAGAAAGAAAGAAATAAAGAAGGAAGAAAGAAGAAAGAAAGAAGTAAGAAAGAAGTAAGAAAGACGTAAAAAAGAAGTAAGAAAGAAGTAAGAAAGAAGAAAGAAAGAAGAAAGAAAGAAGAAAGAGAGAAGAAAGAAGAAAGAAAGAGAAAGAAAGAAAGAAGAAACAAAGAAGAAAGAAAGAAAGAAGAAAAAAGAAGAAAAGAAGAAGAAAGAAGAAAGAAAGTAAGAAGAAAAAAAGAAGAAAGAAAGAAACAAGAAAGAAAGAAGGAATGAAGGAAGAAAGAAAGAAAGAAAGAAGAAAGAAAGAAAGAAAGAAAGAAGGAAGAAAGAAAGAAAGAAGAAAGAAAGAAGTAAGAAAGAAGTAATAAAGAAGTAAAAAAGAAGTAAGAAAGAAGTAAGAAAGAAGAAAGAAAGAAGAAAGAAATAAGAAAGGAAGAAGAGAGAAAGAAAGAAGAAAGAAAGAAAGAAGAAACAAAGAAGAAAGAAGAAAAAAAGAAGAAAGAAGAAAGAAAGAAGAAAAAAAGAAATAAAAAAGAAAGAAGAAAGAAAGAAACAAGAAAGAAAGAAAGAAGAAAAAAGAAAGAAAGAAAGAATAAAGAAAAAAGTAAGAAAGAAGTAAGAAAGAAAGAAGAAAGAAAGTAGAACGAAACAAGAAAGAAGAAAGAAGAAAGAAAGAAGAAAGGAAGAAGAAAGAAAGAAAGAAAGAAGAAAGAAAGAAAGAAAGAAGAAAGAAAAAAGAAAGAAAGAAGAAAGAAGAAAGAAAGAAAGAAAAAAGAAGAAAGAAAGAAATAAGAAAGAAAGAAAGAAAGAAGAAAGAAAGAAGAAGAAAGAAAGAATAAAGAATGAAGTAAGAAAGAAGTAAAAAAGAAAGAAGAAAGAAAGACAGAAGAAAGAAAGAAGAGAGAAAGAAGAAAGAAGAAAGAAAGAAAGAATAAAGAAAGAAGTAAGAAAGAAGTAAGAAAGGAAGAAGAAAGAAAGAAGAAAGAAAGAAGAAAGAAACAAGAAAGAAAGAAGAAAGAAGTAAGAAGAAAGAAGAAAGAAAGAAGAAAGAAAGAAAGAAGAAAGAAGAAAGAAAGAAGTAAGAAAGAAGTAAGAAAAAAGTAAGAAAGAAGTAAGAAATAAGAAAGAAAGAAGAAAAAAAAGAAGAAAGAAAGAAGAAGGAAAGAAGAGAGAAAGAAGAAAAAAAGTAGTAAGAAAGAAGTAAGAAACAAGTAAGAAAGAAGTAAGAAAGAAGAAAGAAAGAAGAAAGAAAGAAGAAGGAAAGAAGAGAGAAAAATAAAGAAAGAAGAAAATAAGAAAGAAAGAAGAAAGAAAGGAAGAAGAAAGAAGAAAGAAAGAAAGAAGAAAGAAAGAAGAATAAAGATTGAAGAAAGAAAGAAGGAAGAAAGAAGTAAGAAGGGAAGAAAGAAGAAGAAACAAGAAAGAAGAAAGAAAGAAGAAAGAAAGAAGAAGGAAAGAAGAGAGAAAAATAAAGAAAGAAAGAAGAAAGAAAGATAGAAGAAAGAAAGAAGAAAGAAAGAAAGTAGAAAGAAAGAAAGAAGAAAGAAAGAAAGAAGTAAGGAAGAAGAAAGAAAGAAAGAAGAAAGAAAGAAGAAAGAAAGAAAGAACAAAGAAAGAAGAAAGAAAGAAAGAAAGAAGAAAGAAAGAAGAAAGAAAGAAAGAAAAGAAAGAAGGAAGAAAGAAAGAAAGAAGAAAGAAAGAAGAAAAAAGAAAGATAGAAGAAAGAAAGAAAGAAGAAAGAAAGAAGAAACAAAGAAATAAGAAAGAAAAAAAGAAGAAAGAAAGAAAGAAGAAAGAAAGAAGAAAGAAAGAAGTAAGAAAGAAGTAAGAAAGAAGTAAGAAAGGAAGAAGAAAGAAAGACAGAAGAAATAAAGAAGAAAGAAACAAGAAAGAAAGAAGGAAGGAAGAAAGAAAGAAAGAAAGAAGAAGGAAAGAAGAAAGAAAGAAAGAAGAATGAAAGAAGAAAGAAAAAAAAAAGAAAGAAGTAAGAAAGAAAGAAGAAAGAAAGAAGAAAGAAAGAAGAAAGAAACAAGAAAGAAAGAAGGAAGGAAGGAAGAAAGAAAGAAAGAAAGGAAGAAGAAAGAAAGAAAGAAATAAAGAAGGAAGAAAGAAAGAAGAAAGAAAGAAGTAAGAAAGAAGTAAGAAAGACGTAAAAAAGAAGTAAGAAAGAAGAAAGAAGAAAGAAAGAAAGAAGAAAGAAAGAAAGAAGAAACAAAGAAGAAAGAAAGAAAGAAGAAAAAAAGAAGAAAAAAAGAAGAAAGAAGAAAGAAAGTAAGAAGAAAAAAAGAAAAAAGAAAGAAACAAGAAAGAAAGAAGGAATGAAGGAAGAAAGAAAGAAAGAAGAAAAAAAGAAGAAAGAAAGAAGAAGAAAGAAGTAATAAAGAAGTAAAAAAGAAGTAAGAAAGAAGTAAGAAAGAAGAAAGAAATAAGAAAGAAAGAAGAGAGAAAGAAGAAAGAAGAATGAAAGAAAGAAGAAAGAAAGAAGAAAGAAAGAATGAAGAAAGAAAGAAGAAAGAAAGAATGAAGAAAGAAAGAAAGAACGTAGAAAGAATGAGGAAAGAAATAAGAAAGAAAGAAGAAAGAATTAAGAAAGAAAGAAGAAAGAAAGAAAGAAGAAAGAAAGAAAGAAGAAAGAAAGAAGAAAGAAGAAAGAAAGAAAGAAAAAGAAGAAAGAAAGAAATAAGAAAGAAAGAAGAAAGAAGAAAGAAAGAAGAAAAAAGAAAGAAAAAGAAAGAAAGAAAGAAGAAAGAAAGAAGAAAGAAGAAATAAGAAAGAAAGAAAGATGAAAGAAAGAAAGAAGAAAGAAAGAAGAAAGAAATAATTAAGAAAGAAGTAAGAAAGAAGGAAGAATGAAGAAGAAAGAAAGAAGAAAGAAGAAAGAAGAAAGAAAGAAGAAAGAAAGAATTAAGAAAGAAGTAAGAAAGAAGGAAGAATGAAGAAGAAAGAAAGAAGAAAGAAAGAAGAAAGAAAGAAAGAAAGAAGAAAGAACGAAGAAAAAAGAAAGAAAGAAGAAAGAAAGGAAGAAGAAAGAAAGAAGAAAGAAAGAAATAAGAGAGAAAGGAGGAAGAAAGAAAAGAAAGAAAGAAGAAAGAAAGAACTAAGAAAGAAGTAAGAAAAAGAAAGAAAGTAATATAGAAGAAAGAAAGAAGAAAGAAAGAAGAAAGAAAGAAAAAAGAAAGAGGAAAGAAGTAAGAGAGAAAGAAGAAAGAAAGAAAGAAGAAAGAAGAAAGAAGTAAGGAAGAAGAAAGAAAGAATAAAGAAAGAAGAAAGAAAGAAGAATGAAAGAAGAAAGAAAGAAGAAAGGGAGAAGAAGATAGAAGAAAGAAAGAAGAAAGAAAGAAGAAAGAAAGAAAGAAGAAAGAAGGAAAGAATAAAGAAGAAAGAAAGAAGAAGAAAGGAAGAAGAAGAAAGAAGAAAGAAGGAATAAAGAAAGAAGGAAGGAAGGAAGAAAGAAAGAAAGAAGAAAGAAGGAAGAAAGAAAGAAAGAAGAAATAAAGAAGAAAGAAAGAATTAAGAAAGAAGTAAGAAAGAAGTAAAAAAGAAGTAAGAAAGAAGAAGAAAGAAGGAAAGAAGAAAGAAAGAAGAAATAAGAAAAAAGAAAGAAGAAAGAAAGAAAGAAGAAAGAAAGAAAGAAAGAAGAAAGAAGAAAGAAAGAAGAAAAAAGAAAGAAAGAAGAAAGAAAGAAAGAAGAAAGAAAGAAAGAAAGAAAGAAGAAGAAAGAAAGAAGAAAGAAAGAAGAAAGAAGAAAGAAAGAAAGAAAGAGAAAGAAAGAAGAAAGAAAGAAGACAGAAAGAAGAAAGAAAGAAGAAAGAAGAAAGAAAGAAGAAGAAGAAAGAAAGAAAGAAAGAAAAAAGAAAGAAAGAAGAAGAAAGAAAGAAGAAAGAAAGAAAGAAAGAAGAAGAAAGAAGAAAGAAAGAAGACAGAAAGAAGAAAGAAAGAAGAAAGAAGAAAGAAAGAAGAAGAAGAAAGAAGAAAGAAGAATAAGAAAGAAAGAGAAAGAAAGAAGAAGAAAAATGAAGAAAGAAGGAAGAAAGAAAGAAGAAAGAAGAAGAAATAAAGAAGAACGAAGAAGAAGAAGAAGAAAGAAGAAAAAAGAAAGAAGGAAGAAAGAAGAAGAATAAGTAGAAAGAAAGAAGAAAGGAAGAAGAATAAAAGAAGAAATAAAGAAGAAAGAAGAAAGATAGAAGAAAGAAGAAGAAAGAAAGAAGAAAGAAAGAAAAAAGAAAGAAAGAATAAAGAAAGAAGAAAGAAGAAAGAAAAGAAAGAAGAAAGAAAGAAGAAAGAAGAAGAAAGAAGAAATAAAGTAGAAGAAAGAAAGAAGAAAGAAAGAAAGAAGAAAGAAAGAAGAAGAAAGAAAGAAGAAAGAAAGAAGAAGAAAGAAGAAAGAAAGAAGAAAGTAAGAAGAAAAAAGAAAGAAAGAAAGAAGAAAGTAAGAAAGAAAAAAGAAAGAAAGAAGAAAGAAAGAAGAAAGAAAGAAGAAAGAAAGAAAAAAGAAAGAAAGAAGACAGAAAAAAAGAAGAAAGAAAGAAGAAAGGAAGAAGAAAGAAAGAATAAAGAAAGAAGAAAGAAAGAAGAATGAAAGAAGAAAGAAAGAAGAAAGGAGAAAGAAAGAAAGAAGAAAGAAAGAAATAAGAAACAAAGAAGAAAGAAAGAAGAAAAAAAGAAGAAAAAAAGAAGAAAGAAGAAAGAAAGAAGAAAGAAAGAAAGAATAAAGAAAGAAGTAAGAAAAAAGTAAGAAAGAAGTAAGAAAGAAGTAAGAAAGTAGACAGAAAAAAAGAAGAAAGAAAGAAGAAAGAAAGAAGTAACAAAGAAGAAAGAAAGAAAGAAGAAAAAAGAAGAAAAAAAGATGAAAGAAGAAAGAAAGAAAGAATAAAGAAAGAAGTAAGAAAGAAAGAAGAAAGAAAGGAGAAAGAAACAAGAAAGAAAGAAGGAATGAAGGAAGAAAGAAAGAAAGAAAGAAAGAAGAAAGAAAGAAAGTAAAGGAAGAAGAAAGAAAGAAAGAAGAAATAAAGAAGAAAGCAACAAGTAAGAAAGAAGTAAGAAAGAAGTAAAAAAGAAGTAAGAAAGAAGTAAGAAAGAAGAAAGAAAGAAGAAAGAAAGAAGAGAGAAAGAAGAAAGGAGAAAGAAAGAAAGAAGAAAGAAAGAAATAAGAAACAAAGAAGAAAGAAAGAAGAAAAAAAGAAGAAAAAAAGAAGAAAGAAGAAAGAAAGAAGAAAGAAAGAAAGAATAAAGAAAGAAGAAAGAAAGAAACAAAAAAGAAAGAAAGAAGAAAGAAAGAAGAAAGAAAGAAATAAGAAAGAAAGAAGAAAGAAAGAAATAAGAAATAAATAAAGAAGAAAGAAAGAAAGAAGAAAGAAAGAAGAAAGAAAGAAGAAAGAAAGAAAGAAGACAGACAGTAGAAAGAAAGAAAGAAGAAAGAAAGAAAGAAGAAAGAAAGAAAGAAGAAAGAAAGAAGAAAGAAAGAATGAAGAAAGAAAGAAGAAAGAACGTAGAAAGAATGAAGAAAGAAAGAAGAAAGAAAGAAGAAAGAGTGAAGAAAGAAAGAAGAAAGAAAGAAAGAAGAAAGAAAGAAGAAAGAAAGAATAAAGAAAGAAACAAGAAAGAAAGAAAGAAGAAAGAAAGAGGAAAGAAAGAAGAAAGAAAGAAAGAATAAAGAAAGAAGTAAGAAAGAAAGAAGAAAGAAAGTAGAAAGAAACAAGAAAGAAAGAAGAAAGAAAGAAAGTAAAGAAAGAAGGAAGAAAGAAAGAAAGAAGTAAGAAAGAAGTAAGAAAGAAGTAAGAAAGAAGAAAGAAAGAAGTAAAAAAGAAGTAAGAAAGAAGTAAGAAAGAAGAAAGAAAGAAGAGAGAAAGAAGAAAGAAGAAAGAAAGAAAGAAGAAAGAAAGAAAGAAGAAACAAAGAACAAAGAAAGAAGAAAAAAAGAAGAAAGAAGAAAGAAAGAAGAAAGAAAGAAACAAAAAAGAAAGAAAGAAACAAAAAGAAAGAAAGAAGAAAGAAAGAAGAAAGAAAGAAAGAATAAAGAAAGAAGTAAGAAAGAAAGAAGAAAGAAACTAGAAAGAAACAAGAAAGAAAGAAGGAATGAAGGAAGAAAGAAAGAAAGAAGAAAGAAAGAAAGAAGAAAGGAAGAAGAAAGAAAGAAAGAAGAAAGAAAGGAAAAAAGAAAGAATGAAGAAAGAAAGAAAGAAGAAAGAAAGAAGAAAGAAAGAAAAAAGAAAGAAATAAAGAAGAAAGAAAGAAAGAAAGAAGAAAGAAAGAAGAAAAAAGAAGTAAGAAAGAAGTAAGAAAGAAAGAAGAAAGAAAGAAGAAAGAAAGAAAGAAAGAAGAAAGAAAGAAAGAAAGAAAGAAGAAAGAAAGAAAGAAAGAAGAAAGAAAGAAGAATGAAAGAAGAAAGAAAGAAAGAAGAAAGAAAGAAAGAAGAAAGAAAGAAGAAAGAAAGAAAGAAGAAAGAAAGAAGAAAGAAAGAAAAAAGAAAGAAATAAAGAAGAAAGAAAGAAAGAAAGAAGAAAGAAAGAAGAAAAAAGAAGTAAGAAAGAAGTAAGAAAGAAAGAAGAAAGAAAGAAGAAAGAAAGAAAGAAAGAAAGAAGAAAGAAAGAAAGAAAGAAAGAAGAAAGAAAGAAAGAAAGAAGAAAGAAAGAAGAATGAAAGAAGAAAGAAAGAAAGAAGAAAGAAAGAAAGAAGAAAGAAAGAAGAAAGAAAGAAAGAAGAAAGAAAGAAAGAAGAAAGAAAGAAGAAAGAAAGAAGAAAGAAAGAAATAAGAAATAAAGAAAGAAGAAAGAAAGAAGAAAGAAAGAAAGAAGAAAGAAAGAAAGAAGAAGGAAAGAAGAAAGAAAGAATGAAGAAAGAAAGAAGAAAGAACGTAGAAAGAATGAAGAAAGAAGAAAGAAAAAAGAAAGAGTGAAGAAAGAAAGAAGAAAGAAAGAGAGAAGAAAGAAAGAAAGAAGAAAGAAAGAAAGAAGAAAGAAAAAAGAAAGAAAGAAGAAAGAAGAAAGAAAGAAAGAAGAAAGAAAGAAAGAAGAAAGAAAGAAAGAAGAAAGAAAGAAGGAAAGAAGAAAGAAAAAGAAAGAAAGAAAGAAAGAAGAAAGAAAGAAGAAAGAAAGAAAGAAGAAAGAAAGAAAGAAGAAAGAAAGAAGAAAGAAAGAATTAAGAAAGAAGTAAGAAAGAAGGAAGAATGAAGGAAGAAAGAAAGAAGAAAGAAAGAAGAAAGAAAGAAGAAAGAAAGAATTAAGAAAGAAGTAAGAAAGAAGGAAGAATGAAGGAAGAAAGAAAGAAGAAAGAAAGAAGAGAGAAAGAAAGAAATAAAGAAGGAAGAAAGAAGAAAGAAAGAAGAAAGAAGAAAGAAAGAAGAAAGAAAGAAGAAAGAAAGAAAGAAGAAACAAAGAAGAAAGAAAGAAAGAAGAAAAAAAGAGGAAAGAAACAAGAAAGAAAGAAAGAAGAAAGAAAGAAGAAAGAAAGAATTAAGAAAGAAGTAAGAAAGAAGTAAAAAAGAAGTAAGAAAGAAGTAAGAAATAAGAAAGAAAGAAGAGAGAAAGAAGAAAGAAGAAAGAAAGAAAGAAGAAAGAAAGTAAGAAGAAAGAAAGAAAGAAGAAACAAAGAAGAAAGAAAGAAGAAAAAAAGAAGAAAAAAAGAAAGAAGAAAGAAAGAAGAAAGAAAGAAAGAATAAAGAAAGAAGAAAGAAAGAAACAAAAAAGAAAGAAAGAAGAAAGAAAGAAGAAAGAAAGTAAGAATAAAGAAAGAAGTAAGAAAGAAGTAAGAAAGAAAGAAGAAAGAAAGTAGAAAGAAACAAGAAAGAAAGAAGGAATGAAGGAAGAAAGAAAGAAAGAAGAAAGAAAGAAAGAAGAAAGGAAGAAGAAAGAAAGAAAGAAGAAAGAAAGGAGAAAAAAGAAAGAATGAAGAAAGAAAGAAAGAAGAAAGAAAGAAGAAAGAAAGAAATAAGAAAGAAAGAAAGAAGAAAGAAAGAAAGAAGAAAGAAAGAAGAAAGAAAGAAAGAAGAAGGAAAGAAGAAAGAAAGAAGAAAGAAAGAAAGAAGAAAGAAAGAAGAAAGAAAGAAGAAAGAAAGAGGAAAGAAAGAAAGAAAAAAGAAAGAAGAAAGAAAGAAGAAAGAAAGAAGAAGAAAGAAAGAAGAAAGAAAGTAAGAAGAAAGAAAGAAAGAAGAAACAAAGAAGAAAGAAAGAAAAAAAAAGAAGAAAGAAGAAAGAAAAAAGAAAGAAAGAATAAAGAAAGAAGAAAGAAAGAGACAAGAAGGAAAGAAAGAAGAAAGAAAAAAGAAAGAAAGAATAAAGAATGAAGTAAGAAATAAGTAAGAAAGAAAGAAGAAAGAAAGTAGAAAGAAAAAAGAAAGAAGAAGGAATGCAGGAAGAAAGAAAGAAAGAAAGAAAGAAGAAAGAAAGAAAGAAAAGACAGAAGGAAGAAAGAAAGAATAAAGAAAGAAAGAAGAAAGAAAGAAGAAAGAAAGAAGAAAGAAAGAAAGAAGAAAGAAAGAAAGAAGAAAGAAAGAAGAAAGAAAGAAGAAAGAAAGAAGAAAGAAAGAAAGAAAAAAGAAAGGAGAAAGAAAGAAGAAAGAAAGAAGAAAGAAAGAAAGAAGAAAGAAAGTAAGAAGAAAGAAAGAAAGAAGAAACAAAGAAGAAAGAAAAAAAAAAGAAGAAAGAAGAAAGAAAAAAGAAAGAAAGAATAAAGAAAGAAGAAAGAAAGAGACAAGAAGGAAAGAAAGAAGAAAGAAAGAAGAAAGAAAGAAGAAAGAAAGAAAGAATAAAGAATGAAGTAAGAAATAAGTAAGAAAGAAAGAAGAAAGAAAGTAGAAAGAAAAAAGAAAGAAGAAGGAATGCAGGAAGAAAGAAAGAAGAAATAAAGTAGAAAGAAAGAAGTAAGAAAGAAGTAAGAAAGAAGTAAAAAAGAAGTAAGAAAGAAGTAAGAAAGAAGAAAGAAAGAAGAAAGAAAGAAGAAAGAAAGAAGAAAGAAGAAAGAAAGAAAAAAGAAAGAAAGAAGAAAGAAAGAAAGAAGAAACAAAGAAGAAAGAAACAAAGAAGAAAGAAAGAAGAAGGAAAGAAGAAAGAAGAAATAAAGAAAGAAGAAAGAAAGAAAGAAGAAAGAAAGTAAGAAAGAAGAAAGAAAGAAGAAAGGGAGAAGAAAGAAGAAAGAAAGAAAGAAGAAAGGGAGAAGAAAGAAAGAAAGAAGAAGGAAAGAAGAAAGAAGAAATAAAGAAAGAAGAAAAAAGAAAGAATGAAGAAAGAAAGAAGAAAGAAAAAAGAAAGAAAGAAGAAAGAAAGAAATAAGAAATAAAGAAAGAAGAAAGAAATAAAGAAGAAAGAAAGAAGAAAGAAAGAAAGAAGAAAGAAAGAAGAAAGAAAGAAAGAATAAAGAATGAAGTAAGAAAGAAGTAAAAAAGAAAGAAGAAAGAAAGACAGAAGAAAGAAAGAAGAGAGAAAGAAGAAAGAAGAAAGAAAGAAAGAATAAAGAAAGAAGTAAGAAAGAAGTAAGAAAGGAAGAAGAAAGAAAGAAGAAAGAAAGAAGAAAGAAACAAGAAAGAAAGAAGAAAGAAAGAAGTAAGAAAGAAAGAAGAAAGAAAGAAGAAAGAAAGAAAGAAGAAAGAAGAAAGAAAGAAGTAAGAAAGAAGTAAGAAAAAAGTAAGAAAGAAGTAAGAAATAAGAAAGAAAGAAGAAAAAAAGAAGAAAGAAAGAAGAAGGAAAGAAGAGAGAAAGAAGAAAAAAAGTAGTAAGAAAGAAGTAAGAAACAAGTAAGAAAGAAGTAAGAAAGAAGAAAGAAAGAAGAAAGAAAGAAGAAGGAAAGAAGAGAGAAAAATAAAGAAAGAAGAAAATAAGAAAGAAAGAAGAAAGAAAGGAAGAAGAAAGAAGAAAGAAAGAAAGAAGAAAGAAAGAAGAAATAAAGATTGAAGAAAGAAAGAAGGAAGAAAGAAGTAAGAAGGGAAGAAAGAAGAAGAAAGAAGAAAGAAGAAAGAAAGAAGAAAGAAAGAAGAAGGAAAGAAGAGAGAAAAATAAAGAAAGAAAGAAGAAAGAAAGATAGAAGAAAGAAAGAAGAAAGAAAGAAAGTAGAAAGAAAGAAAGAAGAAAGAAAGAAAGAAGTAAGGAAGAAGAAAGAAAGAAAGAAGAAAGAAAGAAGAAAGAAAGAAAGAACAAAGAAAGAAGAAAGAAAGAAAGAAAGAAGAAAGAAAGAAGAAAGAAAGAAAGAAAAGAAAGAAGGAAGAAAGAAAGAAAGAAGAAAGAAAGAAGAAAAAAGAAAGATAGAAGAAAGAAAGAAAGAAGAAAGAAAGAAGAAACAAAGAAGAAAGAAAAAAAGAAGAAAGAAAGAAAGAAGAAAGAAAGAAGAAAGAAAGAAGTAAGAAAGAAGTAAGAAAGAAGTAAGAAAGGAAGAAGAAAGAAAGACAGAAGAAATAAAGAAGAAAGAAACAAGAAAGAAAGAAGGAAGGAAGAAAGAAAGAAAGAAAGAAGAAGGAAAGAAGAAAGAAAGAAAGAAGAATGAAAGAAGAAAGAAAAAAAAAAGAAAGAAGTAAGAAAGAAAGAAGAAAGAAAGAAGAAAGAAAGAAGAAAGAAACAAGAAAGAAAGAAGGAAGGAAGGAAGAAAGGAAGAAGAAAGAAAGAAAGAAATAAAGAAGGAAGAAAGAAAGAAGAAAGAAAGAAGTAAGAAAGAAGTAAGAAAGACGTAAAAAAGAAGTAAGAAAGAAGAAAGAAGAAAGAAAGAAGAAAGAAAGAAGAAAGAAAGAAGAAAGAAGAAAGAAAGAAAGAAGAAAGAAAGAAAGAAGAAACAAAGAAGAAAGAAAGAAAGAAGAAAAAAAGAAGAAAAAAAGAAGAAAGAAGAAAGAAAGTAAGAAGAAAAAAAGAAAAAAGAAAGAAACAAGAAAGAAAGAAGGAATGAAGGAAGAAAGAAAGAAAGAAGAAAAAAAGAAGAAAGAAAGAAGAAAGAAAGAAGTAATAAAGAAGTAAAAAAGAAGTAAGAAAGAAGTAAGAAAGAAGAAAGAAATAAGAAAGAAAGAAGAGAGAAAGAAGAAAGAAGAAAGAAAGAAAGAAGAAAGAAAGAAGAAAGAAAGAATGAAGAAAGAAAGAAGAAAGAAAGAATGAAGAAAGAAAGAAAGAACGTAGAAAGAATGAGGAAAGAAATAAGAAAGAAAGAAGAAAGAATTAAGAAAGAAAGAAGAAAGAAAGAAAGAAGAAAGAAAGAAAGAAGAAAGAAAGAAAGAAGAAAGAAAGAAGAAAGAAAGAAGAAAGAAGAAAGAAAGAAAGAAAAAAGAAGAAAGAAAGAAATAAGAAAGAAAGAAAGAAAGAAGAAAGAAAGAAGAAAAAAGAAAGAAAAAGAAAGAAAGAAAGAAGAAAGAAAGAAGAAAGAAAGAAATAAGAAAGAAAGAAAGATGAAAGAAAGAAAGAAGAAAGAAAGAAGAAAGAAATAATTAAGAAAGAAGTAAGAAAGAAGGAAGAATGAAGGAAGAAAGAAAGAAGAAAGAAGAAAGAAGAAAGAAAGAAGAAAGAAAGAATTAAGAAAGAAGTAAGAAAGAAGGAAGAATGAAGAAAGAAAGAAAGAAGAAAGAAAGAAGAAAGAAAGAAAGAAAGAAGAAAGAAAGAAGAAAGAAAGAAGTTAGAAAGAAGAAAGAAAGAAAGAAGAAAGAAAGAAGAAAGAAAGTAGAAAGAAAGAAGAAAGAAGAAAGAAAGAAGAAAGAAAGAAGTTAGAAAGAAGAAAGAAAGAAAGAAGAAAGAAAGAAGAAAGAAAGAAAAAAGAAAGAAAGAAGAAAGAAATAAAGAAAGAAGAAAGAATGAAGAAAGAATGAAGAAAGAATGAACAAAGAAATAAAGAAGAAAGAAAGAAAGAAAGAAGAAAGAACGAAGAAAAAAGAAAGAAAGAAGAAAGAAAGGAAGAAGAAAGAAAGAAGAAAGAAAGAAATAAGAGAGAAAGGAGGAAGAAAGAAAGAAGAAAGAAAGAAGAAAGAAAGAACTAAGAAAGAAGTAAGAAAAAGAAAGAAAGTAATATAGAAGAAAGAAAGAAGAAAGAAAGAAGAAAGAAAGAAAAAAGAAAGAGGAAAGAAGTAAGAGAGAAAGAAGAAAGAAAGAAAGAAGAAAGAAAGAAAGAAGTAAGGAAGAAGAAAGAAAGAATAAAGAAAGAAGAAAGAAAGAAGAATGAAAGAAGAAAGAAAGAAGAAAGGGAGAAGAAAGATAGAAGAAAGAAAGAAGAAAGAAAGAAGAAAGAAAGAAAGAAGAAAGAAGGAAAGAATAAAGAAGAAAGAAAGAAGAAAGAAAGGAAGAAGAAAGAAAGAAGAAAGAAGGAATAAAGAAAGAAGGAAGGAAGGAAGAAAGAAAGAAAGAAGAAAGAAGGAAGAAAGAAAGAAAGAAGAAATAAAGAAGAAAGAAAGAATTAAGAAAGAAGTAAGAAAGAAGTAAAAAAGAAGTAAGAAAGAAGAAAGAAAGAAGGAAAGAAGAAAGAAAGAAGAAATAAGAAAAAAAGAAAGAAGAAAGAAAGAAAGAAGAAAGAAAGAAAGAAAGAAGAAAGAAGAAAGAAAGAAGAAAAAAGAAAGAAAGAAGAAAGAAAGAAAGAAGAAAGAAAGAAAGAAAGAAAGAAAGAAGAAAGAAAGAAGAAAGAAAGAAGAAAGAAGAAAGAAAGAAAGAAAGAAGAAAGAAAGATGAAAAATGAAAGAAAGAAAGAAGAAAGAAAGAAAGAAGAAAGAAAGAAAGAAAGAAGAATGAAAGAAGAAAGAAAGAAGAAAGAAAGAAGAAAGAAAGAAGAAAGAAAGAAGAAAGAAAGAAGAAGAAAGAAAGAAGAAAGAAAGAAATAAGAAAGAAAGAAGAAAGAAAGAAGGAAGAAAAAATGAAGAAAGAAGGAAGAAAGAAAGAAGAAAGAAAGAAGAAATAAAGAAGAACGAAAGAAGAAAGAAGAAAGAAAGAAGAAAAAAGAAAGAAGGAAGAAAGAAAGAAAGAATAAAGAAGAAAGAAAGAAGAAAGGAAGAAGAATAAAAGAAGAAATAAAGAAGAAAGAAGAAAGATAGAAGAAAGAAAGAAGAAAGAAAGAAGAAAGAAAGAAAAAAGAAAGAAAGAATAAAGAAAGAAGAAAGAAGAAAGAAAGAACGAAGAAAGAAAGAAGAAAGAAGAAAGAAAGAAGAAATAAAGTAGGAAGAAAGAAAGAAGAAAGAAAGAAAGAAGAAAGAAAGAAGAAAGAAAGAAAGAAGAAAGAAAGAAGAAGAAAGAAGAAAGAAAGAAGAAAGTAAGAAAGAAAAAGAAAGAAAGAAGAAAGAAAGAAGAAAGAAGAAAGAAAGAAAGAAAAAAGAAAGAAAGAAGACAGAAAAAAAGAAGAAAGAAAGAAGAAAGGAAGAAGAAAGAAAGAAGGAAGGAAGGAAGAAAGAAAGAAAGAAAGAAAGAAGAAAGAAAGAAGTAAAGAAAGAAGGAAGAAAGAAAGAAAGAAGAAAGAAAGAAAGAATAAAGAAAGAAGTAAGAAAAAAGTAAGAAAGAAGTAAGAAAGAAGTAAGAAAGAAGACAGAAAAAAAGAAGAAAGAAAGAAGAAAGAAAGAAGTAACAAAGAAGAAAGAAAGAAAGAAGAAAAAAAGAAGAAAAAAAGATGAAAGAAGAAAGAAAGAAAGAATAAAGAAAGAAGTAAGAAAGAAAGAAGAAAGAAAGGAGAAAGAAACAAGAAAGAAAGAAGGAATGAAGGAAGAAAGAAAGAAAGAAAGAAAGAAGAAAGAAAGAAAGTAAAGGAAGAAGAAAGAAAGAAAGAAGAAATAAAGAAGAAAGCAACAAGTAAGAAAGAAGTAAGAAAGAAGTAAAAAAGAAGTAAGAAAGAAGTAAGAAAGAAGAAAGAAAGAAGAAAGAAAGAAGAGAGAAAGAAGAAAGGAGAAAGAAAGAAAGAAGAAAGAAAGAAATAAGAAACAAAGAAGAAAGAAAGAAGAAAAAAAGAAGAAAAAAAGAAGAAAGAAGAAAGAAAGAAGAAAGAAAGAAGAAAGAAAGAAATAAGAAAGAAAGAAGAAAGAAAGAAATAAGAAATAAATAAAGAAGAAAGAAAGAAAGAAGAAAGAAAGAAGAAAGAAAGAAGAAAGAAAGAAAGAAGACAGACAGTAGAAAGAAAGAAAGAAGAAAGAAAGAAAGAAGAAAGAAAGAAAGAAGAAAGAAAGAAGAAAGAAAGAATGAAGAAAGAAAGAAGAAAGAACGTAGAAAGAATGAAGAAAGAAAGAAGAAAGAAAGAAGAAAGAGTGAAGAAAGAAAGAAGAAAGAAAGAAAGAAGAAAGAAAGAAGAAAGAAAGAATAAAGAAAGAAACAAGAAAGAAACAAGAAAGAAAGAAAGAAGAAAGAAAGAGGAAAGAAAGAAGAAAGAAAGAAAGAATAAAGAAAGAAGTAAGAAAGAAAGAAGAAAGAAAGTAGAAAGAAACAAGAAAGAAAGAAGAAAGAAAGAAAGTAAAGAAAGAAGGAAGAAAGAAAGAAAGAAGTAAGAAAGAAGTAAGAAAGAAGTAAGAAAGAAGAAAGAAAGAAGTAAAAAAGAAGTAAGAAAGAAGTAAGAAAGAAGAAAGAAAGAAGAGAGAAAGAAGAAAGAAGAAAGAAAGAAAGAAGAAAGAAAGAAAGAAGAAACAAAGAACAAAGAAAGAAGAAAAAAAGAAGAAAGAAGAAAGAAAGAAGAAAGAAAGAAACAAAAAAGAAAGAAAGAAACAAAAAAGAAAGAAAGAAGAAAGAAAGAAGAAAGAAAGAAAGAATAAAGAAAGAAGTAAGAAAGAAAGAAGAAAGAAACTAGAAAGAAACAAGAAAGAAAGAAGGAATGAAGGAAGAAAGAAAGAAAGAAGAAAGAAAGAAAGAAGAAAGGAAGAAGAAAGAAAGAAAGAAGAAAGAAAGGAAAAAAGAAAGAATGAAGAAAGAAAGAAAGAAGAAAGAAAGAAGAAAGAAAGAAAAAAGAAAGAAATAAAGAAGAAAGAAAGAAAGAAAGAAGAAAGAAAGAAGAAAAAAGAAGTAAGAAAGAAGTAAGAAAGAAAGAAGAAAGAAAGAAGAAAGAAAGAAAGAAGAAAGAAAGAAAGAAAGAAAGAAGAAAGAAAGAAAGAAAGAATAAAGAAAGAAGAATGAAAGAAGAAAGAAAGAAAGAAGAAAGAAAGAAAGAAGAAAGAAAGAAGAAAGAAAGAAAGAAGAAAGAAAGAAGAAAGAAAGAAAAAAGAAAGAAATAAAGAAGAAAGAAAGAAAGAAAGAAGAAAGAAAGAAGAAAAAAGAAGTAAGAAAGAAGTAAGAAAGAAAGAAGAAAGAAAGAAGAAAGAAAGAAAGAAAGAAGAAAGAAAGAAAGAAAGAAAGAAGAAAGAAAGAAAGAAAGAAGAAAGAAAGAAGAATGAAAGAAGAAAGAAAGAAAGAAGAAAGAAAGAAAGAAGAAAGAAAGAAGAAAGAAAGAAAGAAGAAAGAAAGAAAGAAGAAAGAAAGAAAGAAGAAAGAAAGAAGAAAGAAAGAAGAAAGAAAGAAGAAAGAAAGAAATAAGAAATAAAGAAAGAAGAAAGAAAGAAGAAAGAAAGAAAGAAGAAAGAAAGAAAGAAGAAGGAAAGAAGAAAGAAAGAATGAAGAAAGAAAGAAGAAAGAACGTAGAAAGAATGAAGAAAGAAGAAAGAAAAAAGAAAGAGTGAAGAAAGAAAGAAGAAAGAAAGAGAGAAGAAAGAAAGAAAGAAGAAAGAAAGAAAGAAGAAAGAAAAAAGAAAGAAAGAAGAAAGAAGAAAGAAAGAAAGAAGAAAGAAAGAAAGAAGAAAGAAAGAAAGAAGAAAGAAAGAAGGAAAGAAGAAAGAAAAAGAAAGAAAGAAAGAAAGAAGAAAGAAAGAAGAAAGAAAGAAAGAAGAAAGAAAGAAAGAAGAAAGAAAGAAGAAAGAAAGAATTAAGAAAGAAGTAAGAAAGAAGGAAGAATGAAGGAAGAAAGAAAGAAGAAAGAAAGAAGAAAGAAAGAAGAAAGAAAGAATTAAGAAAGAAGTAAGAAAGAAGGAAGAATGAAGGAAGAAAGAAAGAAGAAAGAAAGAAGAGAGAAAGAAAGAAATAAAGAAGGAAGAAAGAAGAAAGAAAGAAGAAAGAAGAAAGAAAGAAGAAAGAAAGAAGAAAGAAAGAAAGAAGAAACAAAGAAGAAAGAAAGAAAGAAGAAAAAAAGAGGAAAGAAACAAGAAAGAAAGAAAGAAGAAAGAAAGAAGAAAGAAAGAATTAAGAAAGAAGTAAGAAAGAAGTAAAAAAGAAGTAAGAAAGAAGTAAGAAATAAGAAAGAAAGAAGAGAGAAAGAAGAAAGAAGAAAGAAAGAAAGAAGAAAGAAAGTAAGAAGAAAGAAAGAAAGAAGAAACAAAGAAGAAAGAAAGAAGAAAAAAAGAAGAAAAAAAGAAAGAAGAAAGAAAGAAGAAAGAAAGAAAGAATAAAGAAAGAAGAAAGAAAGAAACAAAAAGAAAGAAAGAAGAAAGAAAGAAGAAAGAAAGTAAGAATAAAGAAAGAAGTAAGAAAGAAGTAAGAAAGAAAGAAGAAAGAAAGTAGAAAGAAACAAGAAAGAAAGAAGGAATGAAGGAAGAAAGAAAGAAAGAAGAAAGAAAGAAAGAAGAAAGGAAGAAGAAAGAAAGAAAGAAGAAAGAAAGGAGAAAAAAGAAAGAATGAAGAAAGAAAGAAAGAAGAAAGAAAGAAGAAAGAAAGAAATAAGAAAGAAAGAAAGAAGAAAGAAAGAAAGAAGAAAGAAAGAAGAAAGAAAGAAAGAAGAAGGAAAGAAGAAAGAAAGAAGAAAGAAAGAAAGAAGAAAGAAAGAAGAAAGAAAGAAGAAAGAAAGAGGAAAGAAAGAAAGAAAAAAGAAAGAAGAAAGAAAGAAGAAAGAAAGAAGAAAGAAAGAAAGAAGAAAGAAAGTAAGAAGAAAGAAAGAAAGAAGAAACAAAGAAGAAAGAAAGAAAAAAAAAGAAGAAAGAAGAAAGAAAAAAGAAAGAAAGAATAAAGAAAGAAGAAAGAAAGAGACAAGAAGGAAAGAAAGAAGAAAGAAAAAAGAAAGAAAGAATAAAGAATGAAGTAAGAAATAAGTAAGAAAGAAAGAAGAAAGAAAGTAGAAAGAAAAAAGAAAGAAGAAGGAATGCAGGAAGAAAGAAAGAAAGAAAGAAAGAAGAAAGAAAGAAAGAAAAGACAGAAGGAAGAAAGAAAGAATAAAGAAAGAAAGAAGAAAGAAAGAAGAAAGAAAGAAGAAAGAAAGAAAGAAAAAAGAAAGGAGAAAGAAAGAAGAAAGAAAGAAGAAAGAAAGAAAGAAGAAAGAAAGTAAGAAGAAAGAAAGAAAGAAGAAACAAAGAAGAAAGAAAGAAAAAAAAAAGAAGAAAGAAGAAAGAAAAAAGAAAGAAAGAATAAAGAAAGAAGAAAGAAAGAGACAAGAAGGAAAGAAAGAAGAAAGAAAGAAGAAAGAAAGAAGAAAGAAAGAAAGAATAAAGAATGAAGTAAGAAATAAGTAAGAAAGAAAGAAGAAAGAAAGTAGAAAGAAAAAAGAAAGAAGAAGGAATGCAGGAAGAAAGAAAGAAGAAATAAAGTAGAAAGAAAGAAGTAAGAAAGAAGTAAGAAAGAAGTAAAAAAGAAGTAAGAAAGAAGTAAGAAAGAAGAAAGAAAGAAGAAAGAAAGAAGAAAGAAAGAAGAAAGAAGAAAGAAAGAAAAAAGAAAGAAAGAAGAAAGAAAGAAAGAAGAAACAAAGAAGAAAGAAACAAAGAAGAAAGAAAGAAGAAGGAAAGAAGAAAGAAGAAATAAAGAAAGAAGAAAGAAAGAAAGAAGAAAGAAAGTAAGAAAGAAGAAAGAAAGAAGAAAGGGAGAAGAAAGAAGAAAGAAAGAAAGAAGAAAGGGAGAAGAAAGAAAGAAAGAAGAAGGAAAGAAGAAAGAAGAAATAAAGAAAGAAGAAAAAAGAAAGAATGAAGAAAGAAAGAAGAAAGAAAAAAGAAAGAAAGAAGAAAGAAAGAAATAAGAAATAAAGAAAGAAGAAAGAAATAAAGAAGAAAGAAAGAAGAAAGAAAGAAAGAAGAAAGAAAGAAGAAAGAAAGAAAGAATAAAGAATGAAGTAAGAAAGAAGTAAAAAAGAAAGAAGAAAGAAAGACAGAAGAAAGAAAGAAGAGAGAAAGAAGAAAGAAGAAAGAAAGAAAGAATAAAGAAAGAAGTAAGAAAGAAGTAAGAAAGGAAGAAGAAAGAAAGAAGAAAGAAAGAAGAAAGAAACAAGAAAGAAAGAAGAAAGAAAGAAGTAAGAAAGAAAGAAGAAAGAAAGAAGAAAGAAAGAAAGAAGAAAGAAGAAAGAAAGAAGTAAGAAAGAAGTAAGAAAAAAGTAAGAAAGAAGTAAGAAATAAGAAAGAAAGAAGAAAAAAAGAAGAAAGAAAGAAGAAGGAAAGAAGAGAGAAAGAAGAAAAAAAGTAGTAAGAAAGAAGTAAGAAACAAGTAAGAAAGAAGTAAGAAAGAAGAAAGAAAGAAGAAAGAAAGAAGAAGGAAAGAAGAGAGAAAAATAAAGAAAGAAGAAAATAAGAAAGAAAGAAGAAAAGAAAGAAAGAAGGAAGAAAGAAGTAAGAAGGAAGAAAGAAGAAGAAAGAAGAAAGAAGAAGAAAGAAGAAAGAAAGAAGAAGGAAAGAAGAGAGAAAAATAAAGAAAGAAAGAAGAAAGAAAGATAGAAGAAAGAAAGAAGAAAGAAAGAAAGTAGAAAGAAAGAAAGAAGAAAGAAAGAAAGAAGTAAGGAAGAAGAAAGAAAGAAAGAAGAAAGAAAGAAGAAAGAAAGAAAGAACAAAGAAAGAAGAAAGAAAGAAAGAAAGAAGAAAGAAAGAAGAAAGAAGAAAGAAAAGAAAGAAGGAAGAAAGAAAGAAAGAAGAAAGAAAGAAGAAAAAAGAAAGATAGAAGAAAGAAAGAAAGAAGAAAGAAAGAAGAAACAAAGAAGAAAGAAAAAAGAAGAAAGAAAGAAAGAAGAAAGAAAGAAGAAAGAAAGAAGTAAGAAAGAAGTAAGAAAGAAGTAAGAAAGGAAGAAGAAAGAAAGACAGAAGAAATAAAGAAGAAAGAAACAAGAAAGAAAGAAGGAAGGAAGAAAGAAAGAAAGAAAGAAGAAGGAAAGAAGAAAGAAAGAAAGAAGAATGAAAGAAGAAAGAAAAAAAAAAGAAAGAAGTAAGAAAGAAAGAAGAAAGAAAGAAGAAAGAAAGAAGAAAGAAACAAGAAAGAAAGAAGGAAGGAAGGAAGAAAGGAAGAAGAAAGAAAGAAAGAAATAAAGAAGGAAGAAAGAAAGAAGAAAGAAAGAAGTAAGAAAGAAGTAAA
>NW_027043488.1:0-89425 GCF_036013475.1 Columba livia
TTTGGCTTTCTTTGGGCTTTCTTTCCCCTTTCTTTGGGCTTTCTTTCCCCTTTCTTTGGGCTTTCTTTGGGCTTTCTTTGGGCTTTCTTTGGGCTTTCTTTCCCCTTTCTTTGGGCATTCTTTGGGCTTTCTTTCCCCTTTCTTTGGGCTTTCTTTGGGCTTTCTTTGTGCTTTCTTTCCCCTTTCTTTGGGCTTTCTTTTCACTTTCTTTCCCCTTTCTTTGGGCTTTCTTTGGGCTTTCTTTGGGCTTTCTTTGGGCTTTCTTTCCCCTTTCTTTGGGCTTTCTTTGGGCTTTCTTTGGGCTTTCTTTGGGCTTTCTTTCCCCTTTCTTTGGGCATTCTTTGGGCTTTCTTTCCCCTTTCTTTGGGCTTTCTTTGGCCTTTCTTTGAGCTTCCTTTGGGCTTACTTTGGGCTTTCTTTGGGCTTTCTTTCGGCTTTCTTTGGGCTTTCTTTCCCCTTTCTTTGGGCTTTCTTTCCCCTTTCTTTTGGCTTTCATTGGGCTTTCTTTGGGCTTTCTTTCCCCTTTCTTTGGGCATTCTTTGGGCTTTCTTTCCCCTTTCTTTGGGCTTTCTTTGGGCTTTCTTTGTGCTTTCTTTCCCCTTTCTTTGGGCTTTCTTTTGGCTTTCTTTCCCCTTTCTTTAGGCTTTCTTTGGGCTTTCTTTCCCCTTTCTTTGGGCTTTCTTTCCCCTTTCTTTGGGCTTTCTTTCCCCTTTCTTTGGACTTTCTTTGGGCTTTCTTTCCCCTTTCTTTGGGCTTTCTTTGGGCTATCTTCCCCTTTCTTTCCCCTTTCTTTGGGCTTTCTTTGGGCTTTCTTTCCCCTTTCTTTGGGCTTTTTTTGGGCTTTCTTTGGGCTTTCTTTGGGCTTTCTTTGGGCTTTATTTCCCTTTCTTTGGGCTTTCTTTCCCCTTTCTTTGGGCTTTCTTTGGGCTTTCTTTGGGCTTTCTTTCCCCTTTCTTTGGGCTTTCTCTCCCATTTCTTTGGGCTTTCTTTCCCCTTTCTTTGGGATTTCTTTCCCCTTTCTTTGGGCTTTCTTTCCCCTTTCTTTGGGCTTTCTTTCCCCTTTCTTTCCCCTTTCTTTGGGCTTTCTTTGGGCTTTCTTTGGGCTTTCTTTGGGCTTTCTTTGGGCTTTCTTTGGGCTTTCCTTGGGCTTCCTTTGGGCTTTCTTTGGGCTTTCTTTGGAATTTCTTTGGGATTTCTTTGGGCTTTCTTTCCCCTTTCTTTGGGCTTTCTTTCCCCTTTCGTGGGGCTTTCTTTGGGCTTTCTTTGGGCTTTCTTTCGACTTTCTTTGGGCTTTCTTTCCCCTTTCTTTGGGCTTTCTTTGGGCTTTCTTTGGGCTTTCTTTGGGCTTTCTTTGGGCTTTCCTTCCCCTTTCTTTGGGCTTTCTTTGGGCTTTCTTTGGGCTTTCTTTGGGCTTTATATGGGCTTTCTCTGGGGTTTCTTTGGGCTTTCTTTGGGCTTTCTCTGGGCTTTCTTTGGGCTTTCTTTGGGCTTTCTTTGGGCTTCTTTCCCCTTTCTTTGGGCTTTCTTTGGGCTTTCTTTCCCCTTTCTTTGGGCTTTCTTTCCCCTTTCTTTGGGCTTTCTTTGTGCTTTCTTTGGGCTTTCTTTGGGCTTTCTTTCCCCTTTCTTTGGGCATTCTTTGGGCTTTCTTTCCCTTTCTTTGGGCTTTCTTTGGGCTTTCTTTGTGCTTTCTTTCCCCTTTCTTTGGGCTTTCTTTTCACTTTCTTTCCCCTTTCTTTAGGCTTTCTTTGGGCTTTCTTTGGGCTTTCTTTTCCCTTTCTTTGGGCTTTCTTTCCCCTTTCTTTGGACTTTCTTTCGGCTTTCTTTCCCCTTTCTTTGGGCTTTCTTTGGGCTATCTTCCCCTTTCTTTCCCCTTTCTTTGGGCTTTCTTTGGGCTTTCTTTCCCCTTTCCTTGGGCTTTCTTTCCCCTTTCTTTGGGCTTTCTTTCCCCTTTCTTTCACCTTTCTTTGGGCTTTCTTTGGGATTTCTTTGGGCTGTCTTTGGGCTTTCTTTGGGCTTTCTTTGGGATTTCCTTGGGCTTTCTTTCCCCTTTCTTTGGGCTTTCTTTGGGCTTTCTTTGGGCTTTCCTTGGGCTTCCTTTGGGCTTTCTTTGGGCTTTCTTTGGGCTTTCCTTGGGCTTTCTTTCCCCTTTCTTTGGGCTTTCTTTCCCCTTTCTTGGGGCTTTCTTTGGGCTTTCTTTGGGTTTCTTTCCCCTTTCTTTGGGCTTTCTTTGGCTTTCTTTGGGCTTTCTTTGGGCTTTCCTTCCCCTTTCTTTGGGCTTTCTTTGGGCTTTCTTTGGGCTTTCTTTGGGCTTTCTTTGGGCTTTCTTTGGGCTTTCTATGGGCTTTCTCTGGGCTTTCTTTGGGCTTTCTTTGGGCTTTCTTTGGGCTTCTTTCTCCTTTCTTTGGGCTTTCTTTGGGCTTTCTTTCCCCTTTCTTTGGGCTTTCTTTGGGCTTTCTTTGGGCTTTCTTTGGGCTTTCTTTCCCCTTTCTTTGGGCTTTCTTTCCCCTTTCTTTGGGCTTTCTTTCCCCTTTCTTTGGGCTTTCTTTCCTCTTTCTTTGGGCTTTCTTTGGGCTTTCTTTCCCCTTTCTTTGGGCTTTCTTTCCCCTTTCTTTGGGCTTTCTTTGGGCTTTCTTTCCCCTTTCTTTGGGCTTTCTTTGGGCTTTCTTTGTGCTTTCTTTGGGCTTTCTTTCCCCTTTCTTTGGGCATTCTTTGGGCTTTCTTTGGGCTTTCTTTCCCCTTTCTTTGGGCTTTCTTTGGGCTTTCTTTGAGCTTCCTTTGGGCTTACTTTGGGCGTTCTTTGGGCTTTCTTTTGGCTTTCTTTGGCTTTCTTTCCCCTTTCTTTGGGCTTTCTTGGGGCTTTCTTTGGACTTTCTTTGGGCTTTCTTTCCCCTTTCTTTGGGCTTTCTTTGGGCTTTCTTTCCCCTTTCTTTGGGATTTCTTTGGGCTTTCTTTGGGCTTTCTTTCCCCTTTCTTTGGGCTTTCATTGGGCTTTCTTTCCCCTTTCTTTGGACTTTCTTTGGGCTTTCTTTCCCCTTTCTTTGGGCTTTCTTTGGGCTATCTTCCCCTTTCTTTCCCCTTTCTTTGGGCTTTCTTTCCCCTTTCTTTGGGCTTTCTTTGGGCTTTCTTTGGACTTTCTTTCCCCTTTCTTTGGGCTTTCTTTCCCCTTTCTTTGGGCTTTCTTTCCCCTTTCTTTGGGCTTTCTTTCCATTTCATTCTGCTTTCTTTGGGCTTTCTTTGGCCTTTCTTTCGGCTTTCCTTCCCCTTTCTTTGGACTTTCTTTCCCCTTTCTTTGGCTTTCTTTCCCCTTTCTTTGGGATTTCTTTCACCTTTCTTTGGGCTTTCTTTGGGCTTTCTTTGTGCTTTCTTTCCCCTTTCTTTGGGCTTTCTTTTGGCTTTCTTTCCACTTTCTTTAGGCTTTCTTTGGGCTTTCTTTCCCCTTTCTTTGGGCTTTCTTTCCCCTTTCTTTGGGCTTTCTTTCCCCTTTCTTTGGACTTTCTTTGGGCTTTCTTTCCCCTTTCTTTGGGCTTTCTTTGGGCTATCTTCCCCTTTCTTTCCCCTTTCTTTGGGCTTTCTTTGGGCTTTCTTTCCCCTTTCTTTGGGCTTTCTTTGGGCTTTCTTTGGGCTTTCTTTGGGCTTTCTTTCCCCTTTCTTTGGGCTTTCTATCCCCTTTCTTTGGGCTTTCTTTCCCCTTTCTTTGGGCTTTCTTTCCCCTTTCTTTGGGATTTCTTTCCCCTTTCTTTGGGCTTTCTTTCCCCTTTCTTTGGGCTTTCTTTCCCTTTCATTCTGCTTTCTTTGGGCTTTCTTTGGCCTTTCTTTCGGCTTTCCTTCCCCTTTCTTTGCGCTTTCTTTCCCCTTTCTTTGGCTTTCTTTCCCCTTTCTTTGGGATTTCTTTCCCCTTTCTTTGGGCTTTCTTTCCCCTTTCTTTGGGCTTTCTTTCCCCTTTCTTTGGGCTTTCTTTGCGCTTTCTTTGGGCTGTCTTTGGGCTTTCTTTGGGCTTTCTTTGGGCTTTCTTTCCCCTTTCTTTGGGCTTTCTTTGGGCTTTCTTTCGGCTTTCCTTGGAATTCCTTTGGCTTTCTTTGGGCTTTCTTTGGGCTTTCTTTGGGATTTCTTTGTGATTTCTTTGGGCTTTATTTCCCCTTTCTTTGGGCTTTCTTTCCCCTTTCTTTTGGCTTTTCTTGCCCTTTCTTTGGGCTTTCCTTCCCCTTTCTTTGGGCTTTCTTTCCCCTTTCTTTGGGCTTCTTTCTCCTTTCTTTGGGCTTTCTTTGGGCTTTCTTTCCCCTTTCTTTGGGCTTTCTTTCCCCTTTCTTTGGGCTTTCTTTCCCCTTTCTTTGGGCTTTCTTTGGGCTTTCTTTCTCCTTTATTTTCCCTTTCTTTGGGCTTTCTTTCCCCTTTCTTTGGGCTTTCTTTGGGCTTTCTTTCCCCTTTCCTTGGGCTTTCTTTGGGATTTCTTTGGGCTTTCTTTCCCCTTTCTTTGGGCTTTCTTTCCCCTCTCTTGTGGCTTTCTTTGGGCTTTCTTTGGGCTTTCTTTCCCCTTTCTTTGGGCTTTCTTTCACCTTTCTTTGGGCTTTCTTTGGCCTTTCTTTGGGCTTTCTTTGGGCTTTCTATGGGCTTTCTCTGGGCTTTCTTTGGGATTATTTGGGCTTTCTTTGGGCTTCTTTCCCCTTTCTTTGGGCTTTCTTTGGGCTTTCTTTCCCCTTTCTTTGGCCTTTCTTTCCCCTTTCTTTGGGCTTTCTTTGGGCTTTCTTTCCCCTTTCTTTGGGCTTTCTTTCCCCTTTCTTTGGGCTTTCTTTCCCCTTTCTTTGGGCTTTCTTTCCTCTTTCTTTGGGCTTTCTTTGGGCTTTCTTTCCACTTTCTTTGGGCTTTCTTTGGGCTTTCTTTCCCCTTTCTTTGGGCTTTCTTTGGGCTTTCTTTGGGCTTTCTTTGGGCTTTCTATGGGCTTTCTCTGGGCTTTCTTTGGGCTTTCTTTCGGCTTTCTTTGGGCTTCTTTCTCCTTTCTTTGGGCTTTCTTTGGGCTTTCTTTCCCCTTTCTTTGGGCTTTCTTTGGGCTTTCTTTGGGCTTTCTTTGGGCTTTCTTTCCCCTTTCTTTGGGCTTTCTTTCCCCTTTCTTTGGGCTTTCTTTCCCCTTTCTTTGGGCTTTCTTTCCCCTTTCTTTGGGCTTTCTTTCCTCTTTCTTTGGGCTTTCTTTGGGCTTTCTTTCCCCTTTCTTTGGGCTTTCTTTGGGCTTTCTTTCCCCTTTCTTTGGGCTTTCTTTCCCCTTTCTTTGGGCTTTCTTTGGGCTTTCTTTGTGCTTTCTTTGGGCTTTCTTTCCCCTTTCTTTGGGCATTCTTTGGGCTTTCTTTGGGCTTTCTTTCCCCTTTCTTTGGGCTTTCTTTGGGCTTTCTTTGAGCTTCCTTTGGGCTTACTTTGGGCGTTCTTTGGGCTTTCTTTTGGCTTTCTTTGGGCTTTCTTTCCCCTTTCTTTGGGCTTTCTTTCCCCTTTCTTTGGGCTTTCTTGGGGCTTTCTTTGGACTTTCTTTGGGCTTTCTTTCCCCTTTCTTTGGGCTTTCTTTGGGCTTTCTTTCCCCTTTCTTTGGGCTTTCTTTGGGCTTTCTTTCCACTTTCTTTGGGATTTCTTTGGGCTTTCTTTGGGCTTTCTTTCCCCTTTCTTTGGGCTTTCTTTGGGCTTTCTTTCCCCTTTCTTTGGACTTTCTTTGGGCTTTCTTTCCCCTTTCTTTGGGCTTTCTTTGGGCTATCTTCCCCTTTCTTTCCCCTTTCTTTGGGCTTTCTTTCCCCTTTCTTTGGGCTTTCTTTGGGATTTCTTTGGACTTTCTTTCCCCTTTCTTTGGGCTTTCTTTCCCCTTTCTTTGGGCTTTCTTTCCCCTTTCTTTGGGCTTTCTTTCCATTTCATTCTGCTTTCTTTGGGGTTTCTTTGGCCTTTCTTTCGGCTTTCCTTCCCCTTTCTTTGGGCTTTCTTTCCCCTTTCTTTGGCTCTCTTTCCCCTTTCTTTGGGCTTTCTTTCCCCTTTCTTTGGACTTTCTTTGGGCTTTCTTTCCCCTTTCTTTGGGCTTTCTTTGGGCTATCTTCCCCTTTCTTTCCCCTTTCTTTGGGCTTTCTTTGGGCTTTCTTTCCCCTTTCCTTGGGCTTTCTTTCCCCTTTCTTTGGGCTTTCTTTCCCCTTTCTTTCACCTTTCTTTGGGCTTTCTTTGGGATTTCTTTGGGCTGTCTTTGGGCTTTCTTTGGGCTTTCTTTGGGATTTCCTTGGGCTTTCTTTCCCCTTTCTTTGGGCTTTCTTTGGGCTTTCTTTGGGCTTTCCTTGGGCTTCCTTTGGGCTTTCTTTGGGCTTTCTTTGGGCTTTCCTTGGGCTTTCTTTCCCCTTTCTTTGGGCTTTCTTTCCCCTTTCTTGGGGCTTTCTTTGGGCTTTCTTTGGGTTTCTTTCCCCTTTCTTTGGGCTTTCTTTCTCCTTTCTTTGGGCTTTCTTTGGGCTTTCTTTGGGCTTTCTTTGGGCTTTCCTTCCCCTTTCTTTGGGCTTTCTTTGGGCTTTCTTTGGGCTTTCTTTGGGCTTTCTATGGGCTTTCTCTGGGCTTTCTTTGGGCTTTCTTTGGGCTTTCTTTGGGCTTCTTTCTCCTTTCTTTGGGCTTTCTTTGGACTTTCTTTCCCCTTTCTTTTGCTTTCTTTCCCCTTTCTTTGGGATTTCTTTCACCTTTCTTTGGGCTTTCTTTGGGCTTTCTTTGTGCTTTCTTTCCCCTTTCTTTGGGCTTTCTTTGGGCTTTCTTTCCCCTTTCTTTGGGCTTTCTTTGGGCTTTCTTTCCCCTTTCTTTGGGCTTTCTTTGGGCTATCTTCCCCTTTCTTTCCCCTTTCTTTGGGCTTTCTTTCCCCTTTCTTTGGGCTTTCTTTAGGCTTTCTTTGGACTTTCTTTCCCCTTTCTTTGGGCTTTCTTTCCCCTTTCTTTGGGCTTTCTTTCCCCTTTCTTTGGGCTTTCTTTCCATTTCATTCTGCTTTCTTTGGGCTTTCTTTGGCCTTTCTTTCGGCTTTCCTTCCCCTTTCTTTGGACTTTCTTTCCCCTTTCTTTGGCTTTCTTTCCCCTTTCTTTGGGATTTCTTTCACCTTTCTTTGGGCTTTCTTTGGGCTTTCTTTGTGCTTTCTTTCCCCTTTCTTTGGGCTTTCTTTTGGCTTTCTTTCCACTTTCTTTAGGCTTTCTTTGGGCTTTCTTTCCCCTTTCTTTGGGCTTTCTTTCCCCTTTCTTTGGGCTTTCTTTCCCCTTTCTTTGGACTTTCTTTGGGCTTTCTTTCCCCTTTCTTTGGGCTTTCTTTGGGCTATCTTCCCCTTTCTTTCCCCTTTCTTTGGGCTTTCTTTGGGCTTTCTTTCCCCTTTCTTTGGGCTTTCTTTGGGCTTTCTTTGGGCTTTCTTTGGGCTTTCTTTGGGCTTTCTTTCCTCTTTCTTTGGGCTTTCTATCCCCTTTCTTTGGGCTTTCTTTCCCCTTTCTTTGGGCTTTCTTTCCCCTTTCTTTGGGCTTTCTTTGGGCTTTCTTTCCCCTTTCTTTGGGCTTTCTTTCCCATTTCTTTGGGCTTTCTTTCCCCTTTCTTTGGGATTTCTTTCCCCTTTCTTTGGGCTTTCTTTCCCCTTTCTTTGGGCTTTCTTTCCCTTTCATTCTGCTTTCTTTGGGCTTTCTTTGGCCTTTCTTTCGGCTTTCCTTCCCCTTTCTTTGCGCTTTCTTTCCCCTTTCTTTGGCTTTCTTTCCCCTTTCTTTGGGCTTTCTTTCCCCTTTCTTTGGGCTTTCTTTCCCCTTTCTTTGGGCTTCTTTGGGCTTTCTTTGGGCTGTCTTTGGGCTTTCTTTGGGCTTTCTTTGGGCTTTCTTTCCCCTTTCTTTGGGCTTTCTTTGGGCTTTCTTTCGGCTTTCCTTGGAATTCCTTTGGGCTTTTTTTGGGCTTTCTTTGGGCTTTCTTTGGGATTTCTTTGTGATTTCTTTTGGCTTTTTTTGCCCTTTCTTTGGGCTTTCTTTGCCCTTTCTTTGGGCTTTCTTTGCCCTTTCTTAGGGCTTACTTTCCCCTTTCTTTGGGCTTTCTTTGGGCTTTCTTTCTCTTTCTTTGGGCTTTCTTTCCCCTTTCTTTGGGCTTTCTTTCCCCTTTCTTTGAGCTTCTTTCTCCTTTCTTTGGGCTTTCTTTGGGCTTTCTTTCCTCTTTCTTTGGGCTTTCTTTCCCCTTTCTTTGGGCTTTCTTTCCCCTTTCTTTGGGCTTTCTTTGGGCTTTCTTTCTCCTTTATTTTCCCTTTCTTTGGGCTTTCTTTCCCCTTTCTTTGGGCTTTCTTTGGGCTTTGTTTCCCGTTTCCTTGGGCTTTCTTTGGGATTTCTTTGGGCTTTCTTTCCCCTTTCTTTGGGCTTTCTTTCCCCTCTCTTGTGGCTTTCTTTGGGCTTTCTTTGGGCTTTCTTTCCCCTGTCTTTGGGCTTTCTTTCACCTTTCTTTGGGCTTTCTTTGGCCTTTCTTTGGGCTTTCTTTGGGCTTTCTATGGGCTTTCTCTGGGCTTTCTTTGGGCTTTATTTGGGCTTTCTTTGGGCTTCTTTCCCCTTTCTTTGGGCTTTCTTTGGGCTTTCTTTCCCCTTTCTTTGGCCTTTCTTTCCCTTTCTTTGGGCTTTCTTTGGGCTTTCTTTCCCCTTTCTTTGGGCTTTCTTTCCCCTTTCTTTGGGCTTTCTTTCCTCTTTCTTTGGGCTTTCTTTGGGCTTTCTTTCCACTTTCTTTGGGCTTTCTTTGGGCTTTCTTTCCCCTTTCTTTGGGCTTTCTTTGGGCTTTCTTTGGGCTTTCTTTGGGCTTTCTATGGGCTTTCTCTGGGCTTTCTTTGGGCTTTCTTTCGGCTTTCTTTGGGCTTCTTTCTCCTTTCTTTGGGCTTTCTTTGGGCTTTCTTTCCCCTTTCTTTGGGCTTTCTTTGGGCTTTCTTTGGGCTTTCTTTGGGCTTTCTTTCCCCTTTCTTTGGGCTTTCTTTCCCCTTTCTTTGGGCTTTCTTTCCCCTTTCTTTGGGCTTTCTTTCCCCTTTCTTTGGGCTTTCTTTCCTCTTTCTTTGGGCTTTCTTTGGGCTTTCTTTCCCCTTTCTTTGGGCTTTCTTTCCCCTTTCTTTGGGCTTTCTTTGGGCTTTCTTTCCCCTTTCTTTGGGCTTTCTTTGGGCTTTCTTTGTGCTTTCTTTGGGCTTTCTTTCCCCTTTCTTTGGGCATTCTTTGGGCTTTCTTTGGGCTTTCTTTCCCCTTTCTTTGGGCTTTCTTTGGGCTTTCTTTGAGCTTCCTTTGGGCTTACTTTGGGCGTTCTTTGGGCTTTCTTTTGGCTTTCTTTGGGCTTTCTTTCCCCTTTCTTTGGGCTTTCTTTCCCCTTTCTTTGGGCTTTCTTGGGGCTTTCTTCGGACTTTCTTTGGGCTTTCTTTCCCCTTTCTTTGGGCTTTCTTTGGGCTTTCTTTCCCCTTTCTTTGGGATTTCTTTGGGCTTTCTTTGGGCTTTCTTTCCCCTTTCTTTGGGCTTTCTTTGGGCTTTCTTTCCCCTTTCTTTGGACTTTCTTTGGGCTTTCTTTCCCCTTTCTTTGGGCTTTCTTTGGGCTATCTTCCCCTTTCTTTCCCCTTTCTTTGGGCTTTCTTTCCCCTTTCTTTGGGCTTTCTTTGGGCTTTCTTTGGACTTTCTTTCCCCTTTCTTTGGGCTTTCTTTCCCCTTTCTTTGGGCTTTCTTTCCCCTTTCTTTGGGCTTTCTTTCCATTTCATTCTGCTTTCTTTGGGCTTTCTTTGGCCTTTCTTTCGGCTTTCCTTCCCCTTTCTTTGGGCTTTCTTTCCCCTTTCTTTGGCTTTCTTTCCCCTTTCTTTGGGATTTCTTTCACCTTTCTTTGGGCTTTCTTTGGGCTTTCTTTGTGCTTTCTTTCCCCTTTCTTTGGGCTTTCTTTTGGCTTTCTTTCCACTTTCTTAAGGCTTTCTTTGGGCTTTCTTTCCCCTTTCTTTGGGCTTTCTTTGGGCTATCTTCCCCTTTGGGCTATCTTCCCCTTTCTTTCCCCTTTCTTTGGGCTTTCTTTCCCCTTTCTTTGGACTTTCTTTGAGCTTTCTTTCCCCTTTCTTTGGGCTTTCTTTGGGCTATCTTCCCCTTTCTTTCCCCTTTCCACTTTCTTTGGGCTTTCTTTGGGCTTTCTTTCCCCTTTCTTTGGGCTTTCTTTGGGCTTTCTTTGGGCTTTCTTTGGGCTTTCTTTGGGCTTTCTTTCCCCTTTCTTTGGGCATTCTTTGGGCTTTCTTTGGGCTTTCTTTCCCCTTTCTTTGGGCTTTCTTTGGGCTTTCTTTGAGCTTCCTTTGGGCTTACTTTGGGCTTTCTTTGGGCTTTCTTTTGGCTTTCTTTGGGCTTTCTTTCCCCTTTCTTTGGGCTTTCTATCCCCTTTCTTTGGGCTTTCTTTCCCCTTTCTTTGGGCTTTCTTTGGGCTTTCTTTGGGCTTTCTTTGGGCTTTCTTTCCCCTTTCTTTGGGCTTTCTTTGGGCTTTCTTTCCCCTTTCTTTGGGCTTTCTTTGGGCTTTCTTTGGGCTTTCTATGGGCTTTCTCTGGGCTTTCTTTGGGCTTTCTTTGGGCTTTCTTTGGGCTTCTTTCCCCTTTCTTTGGTCTTTCTTTGGGCTTTCTTTCCCCTTTCTTTGGGCTTTCTTTCCCCTTTCTTTGGGCTTTCTTTGGGCTTTCTTTGGGCTTTCTTTGGGCTTTCTTTGGGCTTTCTTTCCCCTTTCTTTGGGCATTCTTTGGGCTTTCTTTCCCCTTTCTTTGGGCTTTCTTTCCCCTTTCTTTGGGCTTTCTTTGCCCTTTCTTTGAGCATCCTTTGGGCTTACTTTGGGCTTTCTTTGGGCTTTCTTTCGGCTTTCTTTGGGCTTTCTTTCCCCTTTCTTTGGGCTTTCTTTCCCCTTTCTTTTGGCTTTCATTGGGCTTTCTTTGGGCTTTCTTTCCCCTTGCTTTGGGCATTCTTTGGGCTTTCTTTCCCCTTTCTTTGGGCTTTCTTTGGGCTTTCTTTGTGCTTTCTTTCCCCTTTCTTTGGGCTTTCTTTTGGCTTTCTTTCCACTTTCTTTAGGCTTTCTTTGGGCTTTCTTTCCCCTTTCTTTGGGCTTTCTTTCCCCTTTCTTTGGGCTTTCTTTCCCCTTTCTTTGGACTTTCTTTGGGCTTTCTTTCCCCTTTCTTTGGGCTTTCTTTGGGCTATCTTACCCTTTCTTTCCCCTTTCTTTGGGCTTTCTTTGGGCTTTCTTTCCCCTTTCTTTGGGCTTTCTTTGGGCTTTCTTTGGGCTTTCTTTGGGCTTTCTTTGGGCTTTATTTCCCCTTTCTTTGGGCTTTCTTTCCCCTTTCTTTGGGCTTTCTATCCCCTTTCTTTGGGCTTTCTTTCCCATTTCTTTGGGCTTTCTTTCCCCTTTCTTTGGGCTTTCTTTGGGCTTTCTTTCCCCTTTCTTTGGGCTTTCTTTCCCATTTCTTTGGGCTTTCTTTCCCCTTTCTTTGGGATTTCTTTCCCCTTTCTTTGGGCTTTCTTTCCCCTTTCTTTGGGCTTTCTTTCCCCTTTCTTTCCCCTTTCTTTGGGCTTTCTTTGGGCTTTCTTTGGGCTTTCTTTGGGCTTTCTTTCCCCTTTCTTTGGGCTTTCTTTGGGCTTTCTTTGGGCTTTCCTTGGGCTTCCTTTGGGCTTTCTTTGGGCTTTCTTTGGAATTTCTTTGGGATTTCTTTGGGCTTTCTTTCCCCTTTCTTTGGGCTTTCTTTCCCCTTTCTTTGGGCTTTCTTTCCCCTTTCTATGGGCTTTCTTTGGGCTTTCTTTGGGCTTTCTTTGGGCTTTCCTTCCCCTTTCTTTGGGCTTTCTTTGGGCTTTCTTTGGGCTTTCTTTGGGCTTTATATGGGCTTTCTCTGGGCTTTCTTTGGGCTTTCTTTGGGCTTTCTCTGGGCTTTCTTTGGGCTTTCTTTGGGCTTTCTTTGGGCTTCTTTCCCCTTTCTTTGGGCTTTCTTTGGGCTTTCTTTCCCCTTTCTTTGGGCTTTCTTTCCCCTTTCTTTGGGCTTTCTTTGGGCTTTCTTTGGGCTTTCTTTCCCCTTTCTTTGGGCATTCTTTGGGCTTTCTTTCCCCTTTCTTTGGGCTTTCTTTGGGCTTTCTTTGTGCTTTCTTTCCCCTTTCTTTGGGCTTTCTTTTCACTTTCTTTCCCCTTTCTTTAGGCTTTCTTTGGGCTTTCTTTGGGCTTTCTTTGGGCTTTCTTTGGGCTTTCTATCCCCTTTCTTTGGGCTTTCTTTGGGCTTTTTTTGGGCTTTCTTTGGGCTTTCTTTGGGCTTTCTTTCCCCTTTCTTTGGGAATTCTTTGGGCTTTCTTTCCCCTTTCTTTGGGATTTCTTTCCCCTTTCTTTGGGCTTTCTTTGCCCTTTCTTTGAGCTTCCTTTGGGCTTATTTTGGGCTTTCTTTGGGCTTTCTTTCGGCTTTCTTTGGGCTTTCTTTCCCCTTTCTTTGGGCTTTCTTTCCCCTTTCTTTTGGCTTTCATTGGGCTTTCTTTGGGCTTTCTTTCCCCTTTCTTTGGGCATTCTTTGGGCTTTCTTTCCCCTTTCTTTGGGCTTTCTTTGGGCTTTCTTTGTGCTTTCTTTCCCCTTTCTTTGGGCTTTCTTTTGGCTTTCTTTCCCCTTTCTTTAGGCTTTCTTTGGGCTTTCTTTCCCCTTTCTTTGGGCTTTCTTTCCCCTTTCTTTGGACTTTCTTTGGGCTTTCTTTCCCCTTTCTTTGGGCTTTCTTTGGGCTATCTTCCCCTTTCTTTCCCCTTTCTTTGGGCTTTCTTTGGGCTTTCTTTCCCCTTTCTTTGGGCTTTCTTTGGGCTTTCTTTGGGCTTTCTTTGGGCTTTCTTTGGGCTTTATTTCCCCTTTCTTTGGGCTTTCTTTCCCCTTTCTTTGGGCTTTCTATCCCCTTTCTTTGGGCTTTCTTTCCCCTTTCTTTTGGCTTTCATTGGGCTTTCTTTGGGCTTTCTTTCCCCTTGCTTTGGGCATTCTTTGGGCTTTCTTTCCCCTTTCTTTGGGCTTTCTTTGGGCTTTCTTTGTGCTTTCTTTCCCCTTTCTTTGGGCTTTCTTTTGGCTTTCTTTCCACTTTCTTTAGGCTTTCTTTGGGCTTTCTTTCCCCTTTCTTTGGGCTTTCTTTCCCCTTTCTTTGGGCTTTCTTTCCCCTTTCTTTGGACTTTCTTTGGGCTTTCTTTCCCCTTTCTTTGGGCTTTCTTTGGGCTATCTTCCCCTTTCTTTCCCCTTTCTTTGGGCTTTCTTTGGGCTTTCTTTCCCCTTTCTTTGGGCTTTCTTTGGGCTTTCTTTGGGCTTTCTTTGGGCTTTCCTTCCCCTTTCTTTGGGCTTTCTTTCCCCTTTCTTTGGGCTTTCTTTCCCCTTTCTTTGGGCTTTCTTTCCCCTTTCTTTGGGCTTTCTTTCCCCTTTCTTTGGGCTTTCTTTGGGCTTTCTTTGGGCTTTCTTTCCCCTTTCTTTGGGCTTTCTTTCCCATTTCTTTGGGCTTTCTTTCCCCTTTCTTTGGGATTTCTTTCCCCTTTCTTTGGGCTTTCTTTCCCCTTTCTTTGGGCTTTCTTTCCCCTTTCTTTCCCCTTTCTTTGGGCTTTCTTTGGGCTTTCTTTCCCCTTTCTTTGGGCTTTCTTTGGGCTTTCTTTGGGCTTTCCTTGGGCTTCCTTTGGGCTTTCTTTGGGCTTTCTTTGGAATTTCTTTGGGATTTCTTTGGGCTTTCTTTCCCCTTTCTTTGGGCTTTCTTTCCCCTTTCTTTGGGCTTTCTTTCCCCTTTCTTTGGGCTTTCTTTGGGCTTTCTTTGGGCTTTCTTTGGGCTTTCCTTCCCCTTTCTTTGGGCTTTCTTTGGGCTTTCTTTGGGCTTTCTTTGGGCTTTATATGGGCTTTCTCTGGGCTTTCTTTGGGCTTTCTTTGGGCTTTCTCTGGGCTTTCTTTGGGCTTTCTTTGGGCTTTCTTTGGGCTTCTTTCCCCTTTCTTTGGGCTTTCTTTGGGCTTTCTTTCCCCTTTCTTTGGGCTTTCTTTCCCCTTTCTTTGGGCTTTCTTTGGGCTTTCTTTGGGCTTTCTTTGGGCTTTCTTTCCCCTTTCTTTGGGCATTCTTTGGGCTTTCTTTCCCCTTTCTTTGGGCTTTCTTTGGGCTTTCTTTGTGCTTTCTTTCCCCTTTCTTTGGGCTTTCTTTTCACTTTCTTTCCCCTTTCTTTAGGCTTTCTTTGGGCTTTCTTTGGGCTTTCTTTGGGCTTTCTTTGGGCTTTCTATCCCCTTTCTTTGGGCTTTCTTTGGGCTTTTTTTGGGCTTTCTTTGGGCTTTCTTTGGGCTTTCTTTCCCCTTTCTTTGGGCATTCTTTGGGCTTTCTTTCCCCTTTCTTTGGGCTTTCTTTGGGCTTTCTTTCCCCTTTCTTTGGGCTTTCTTTGCCCTTTCTTTGAGCTTCCTTTGGGCTTACTTTGGGCTTTCTTTGGGCTTTCTTTCGGCTTTCTTTGGGCTTTCTTTCCCCTTTCTTTGGGCTTTCTTTCCCCTTTCTTTTGGCTTTCATTGGGCTTTCTTTGGGCTTTCTTTCCCCTTTCTTTGGGCATTCTTTGGGCTTTCTTTCCCCTTTCTTTGGGCTTTCTTTGGGCTTTCTTTGTGCTTTCTTTCCCCTTTCTTTGGGCTTTCTTTTGGCTTTCTTTCCACTTTCTTTAGGCTTTCTTTGGTCTTTCTTTCCCCTTTCTTTGGGCTTTCTTTCCCCTTTCTTTGGGCTTTCTTTCCCCTTTCTTTGGACTTTCTTTGGGCTTTCTTTCCCCTTTCTTTGGGCTTTCTTTGGGCTATCTTCCCCTTTCTTTCCCCTTTCTTTGGGCTTTCTTTGGGCTTTCTTTCCCCTTTCTTTGGGCTTTCTTTGGGCTTTCTTTGGGCTTTCTTTGGGCTTTCTTTGGGCTTTATTTCCCGTTTCTTTGGGCTTTCTTTCCCCTTTCTTTGGGCTTTCTATCCCCTTTCTTTGGGCTTTCTTTCCCCTTTCTTTTGGCTTTCATTGGGCTTTCTTTGGGCTTTCTTTCCCCTTGCTTTGGGCATTCTTTGGGCTTTCTTTCCCCTTTCTTTGGGCTTTCTTTGGGCTTTCTTTGTGCTTTCTTTCCCCTTTCTTTGGGCTTTCTTTTGGCTTTCTTTCCACTTTCTTTAGGCTTTCTTTGGGCTTTCTTTCCCCTTTCTTTGGGCTTTCTTTCCCCTTTCTTTGGGCTTTCTTTCCCCTTTCTTTGGACTTTCTTTGGGCTTTCTTTCCCCTTTCTTTGGGCTTTCTTTGGGCTATCTTCCCCTTTCTTTCCCCTTTCTTTGGGCTTTCTTTGGGCTTTCTTTCCCCTTTCTTTGGGCTTTCTTTGGGCTTTCTTTGGGCTTTCTTTGGGCTTTATTTCCCCTTTCTTTGGGCTTTCTTTCCCCTTTCTTTGGGCTTTCTATCCCCTTTCTTTGGGCTTTCTTTCCCCTTTCTTTGGGCTTTCTTTGGGCTTTCTTTGGGCTTTCTTTGGGCTTTCTTTGGGCTTTCTTTCCCCTTTCTTTGGGCTTTCTTTCCCATTTCTTTGGGCTTTCTTTCCCCTTTCTTTGGGATTTCTTTCCCCTTTCTTTGGGCTTTCTTTCCCCTTTCTTTGGGCTTTCTTTCCCCTTTCTTTCCCCTTTCTTTGGGCTTTCTTTGGGCTTTCTTTGGGCTTTCTTTGGGCTTTCTTTCCCCTTTCTTTGGGCTTTCTTTGGGCTTTCTTTGGGCTTTCCTTGGGCTTCCTTTGGGCTTTCTTTGGGCTTTCTTTGGAATTTCTTTGGGATTTCTTTGGGCTTTCTTTCCCCTTTCTTTGGGCTTTCTTTTCCCTTTCTTTGGGCTTTCTTTCCCCTTTCTTTGGGCTTTCTTTGGGCTTTCTTTGGGCTTTCTTTGGGCTTTCCTTCCCCTTTCTTTGGGCTTTCTTTGGGCTTTCTTTGGGCTTTCTTTGGGCTTTATATGGGCTTTCTCTGGGCTTTCTTTGGGCTTTCTTTGGGCTTTCTCTGGGCTTTCTTTGGGCTTTCTTTGGGCTTTCTTTGGGCTTCTTTCCCCTTTCTTTGGGCTTTCTTTGGGCTTTCTTTCCCCTTTCTTTGGGCTTTCTTTCCCCTTTCTTTGGGCTTTCTTTGGGCTTTCTTTGGGCTTTCTTTGGGCTTTCTTTCCCCTTTCTTTGGGCATTCTTTGGGCTTTCTTTCCCCTTTCTTTGGGCTTTCTTTGGGCTTTCTTTGTGCTTTCTTTCCCCTTTCTTTGGGCTTTCTTTTCACTTTCTTTCCCCTTTCTTTAGGCTTTCTTTGGGCTTTCTTTGGGCTTTCTTTGGGCTTTCTTTGGGCTTTCTATCCCCTTTCTTTGGGCTTTCTTTGGGCTTTCTTTGGGCTTTCTTTGGGCTTTCTTTGGGCTTTCTTTCCCCTTTCTTTGGGCATTCTTTGGGCTTTCTTTCCCCTTTCTTTGGGCTTTCTTTGGGCTTTCTTTCCCCTTTCTTTGGGCTTTCTTTGCCCTTTCTTTGAGCTTCCTTTGGGCTTACTTTGGGCTTTCTTTGGGCTTTCTTTCGGCTTTCTTTGGGCTTTCTTTCCCCTTTCTTTGGGCTTTCTTTCCCCTTTCTTTTGGCTTTCATTGGGCTTTCTTTGGGCTTTCTTTCCCCTTTCTTTGGGCATTCTTTGGGCTTTCTTTCCCCTTTCTTTGGGCTTTCTTTGGGCTTTCTTTGGGCTTTCTTTCCCCTTTCTTTGGGCTTTCTTTTGGCTTTCTTTCCCCTTTCTTTAGGCTTTCTTTGGGCTTTCTTTCCCCTTTCTTTGGGCTTTCTTTCCCCTTTCTTTGGGCTTTCTTTCCCCTTTCTTTGGACTTTCTTTGGGCTTTCTTTCCCCTTTCTTTGGGCTTTCTTTGGGCTATCTTCCCCTTTCTTTCCCCTTTCTTTGGGCTTTCTTTGGGCTTTCTTTGGGCTTTCTTTGGGCTTTCCTTCCCCTTTCTTTGGGCTTTCTTTGGGCTTTCTTTGGGCTTTCTTTGGGCTTTATATGGGCTTTCTCTGGGCTTTCTTTGGGCTTTCTTTGGGCTTTCTCTGGGCTTTCTTTGGGCTTTCTTTGGGCTTCTTTCCCCTTTCTTTGGGCTTTCTTTGGGGTTTCTTTCCCCTTTCTTTGGGCTTTCTTTCCCCTTTCTTTGGGCTTTCTTTGGGCTTTCTTTGGGCTTTCTTTCCCCTTTCTTTGGGCATTCTTTGGGCTTTCTTTCCCCTTTCTTTGGGCTTTCTTTGGGCTTTCTTTGTGCTTTCTTTCCCCTTTCTTTGGGCTTTCTTTTCACTTTCTTTCCCCTTTCTTTAGGCTTTCTTTGGGCTTTCTTTGGGCTTTCTTTGGGCTTTCTTTGGGCTTTCTATCCCCTTTCTTTGGGCTTTCTTTGGGCTTTCTTTGGGCTTTCTTTGGGCTTTCTTTGGGCTTTCTTTCCCCTTTCTTTGGGCATTCTTTGGGCTTTCTTTCCCCTTTCTTTGGGCTTTCTTTGGGCTTTCTTTCCCCTTTCTTTGGGCTTTCTTTGCCCTTTCTTTGAGCTTCCTTTGGGCTTACTTTGGGCTTTCTTTGGGCTTTCTTTCGGCTTTCTTTGGGCTTTCTTTCCCCTTTCTTTGGGCTTTCTTTCCCCTTTCTTTTGGCTTTCATTGGGCTTTCTTTGGGCTTTCTTTCCCCTTTCTTTGGGCATTCTTTGGGCTTTCTTTCCCCTTTCTTTGGGCTTTCTTTGGGCTTTCTTTGTGCTTTCTTTCCCCTTTCTTTGGGCTTTCTTTGGGCTTTCTTTCCCCTTTCTTTGGGCTTTCTCTCCCATTTCTTTGGGCTTTCTTTCCCCTTTCTTTGGGATTTCTTTCCCCTTTCTTTGGGCTTTCTTTCCCCTTTCTTTGGGCTTTCTTTCCCCTTTCTTTCCCCTTTCTTTGGGCTTTCTTTGGGCTTTCTTTGGGCTTTCTTTCCCCTTTCTTTGGGCTTTCTTTGGGCTTTCTTTGGGCTTTCCTTGGGCTTCCTTTGGGCTTTCTTTGGGCTTTCTTTGGAATTTCTTTGGGATTTCTTTGGGCTTTCTTTCCCCTTTCTTTGGGCTTTCTTTCCCCTTTCGTGGGGCTTTCTTTGGGCTTTCTTTGGGCTTTCTTTCCACTTTCTTTGGGCTTTCTTTCCCCTTTCTTTGGGCTTTCTTTGGGCTTTCTTTGGGCTTTCTTTGGGCTTTCTTTGGGCTTTCCTTCCCCTTTCTTTGGGCTTAATTTGGGCTTTCTTTGGGCTTTCTTTGGGCTTTATATGGGCTTTCTCTGGGGTTTCTTTGGGCTTTTTTTGGGCTTTCTCTGGGCTTTCTTTGGGCTTTCTTTGGGCTTTCTTTGGGCTTCTTTCCCCTTTCTTTGGGCTTTCTTTGGGCTTTCTTTCCCCTTTCTTTGGGCTTTCTTTCCCCTTTCTTTGGGCTTTCTTTCCCCTTTCTTTGGGCTTTCTTTGTGCTTTCTTTGGGCTTTCTTTGGGCTTTCTTTCCCCTTTCTTTGGGCATTCTTTGGGCTTTCTTTCCCCTTTCTTTGGGCTTTCTTTGGGGTTTCTTTGTGCTTTCTTTCCCCTTTCTTTGGGCTTTCTTTTCACTTTCTTTCCCCTTTCTTTAGGCTTTCTTTGGGCTTTCTTTGGGCTTTCTTTTCCCTTTCTTTGGGCTTTCTTTCCCCTTTCTTTGGACTTTCTTTGGGCTTTCTTTCCCCTTTCTTTGGGCTTTCTTTGGGCTATCTTCCCCTTTCTTTCCCCTTTCTTTGGGCTTTCTTTGGGCTTTCTTTCCCCTTTCCTTGGGCTTTCTTTCCCCTTTCTTTGGGCTTTCTTTCCCCTTTCTTTCACCTTTCTTTGGGCTTTCTTTGGGATTTCTTTGGGCTGTCTTTGGGCTTTCTTTGGGCTTTCTTTGGGATTTCCTTGGGCTTTCTTTCCCCTTTCTTTGGGCTTTCTTTGGGCTTTCTTTGGGCTTTCCTTGGGCTTCCTTTGGGCTTTCTTTGGGCTTTCTTTGGGCTTTCCTTGGGCTTTCTTTCCCCTTTCCTTGGGCTTTCTTTCCCCTTTCTTGGGGCTTTCTTTGGGCTTTCTTTGGGCTTTCTTTCCCCTTTCTTTGGGCTTTCTTTCTCCTTTCTTTGGGCTTTCTTTGGGCTTTCTTTGGGCTTTCCTTCCCCTTTCTTTGGGCTTTCTTTGGGCTTTCTTTGGGCTTTCTTTGGGCTTTCTATGGGCTTTCTCTGGGCTTTCTTTGGGCTTTCTTTGGGCTTTCTTTGGGCTTCTTTCTCCTTTCTTTGGGCTTTCTTTGGGCTTTCTTTCCCCTTTCTTTGGGCTTTCTTTGGCTTTCTTTCCCCTTTCTTTGGGCTCTCTTTCCCCTTTCTTTGGGCTTTCTTTCCCCTTTCTTTGGGCTTTCTTTCCCCTTTCTTTGGGCTTTCTTTCCCCTTTCTTTGGGCTTTCTTTCCTCTTTCTTTGGGCTTTCTTTGGGCTTTCTTTCCCCTTTCTTTGGGCTTTCTTTCCCCTTTCTTTGGGCTTTCTTTGGGCTTTCTTTCCCCTTTCTTTGGGCTTTCTTTGGGCTTTCTTTGTGCTTTCTTTGGGCTTTCTTTCCCCTTTCTTTGGGCATTCTTTGGGCTTTCTTTGGGCTTTCTTCCCCCTTTCTTTGGGCTTTCTTTGGGCTTTCTTTGAGCTTCCTTTGGGCTTACTTTGGGCGTTCTTTGGGCTT
This sequence comes from Columba livia, assembly GCF_036013475.1. Classification (NCBI taxonomy): domain Eukaryota; kingdom Metazoa; phylum Chordata; class Aves; order Columbiformes; family Columbidae; genus Columba; species Columba livia. Next base: position 19,598 of record NW_027043488.1, read on the forward strand.
TCTTTGGGCTTTCTTTGGGCTTTCTTTCCCCTTTCTTTGGGCTTTCTTTCCCCTTTCTTTGGGCTTTCTTTGGGCTTTCTTTGGACTTTCTTTGGGCTTTCTTTCCCCTTTCTTTGGGCTTTCTTTGGGCTTTCTTTCCCCTTTCTTTGGGATTTCTTTGGGCTTTCTTTGGGCTTTCTTTCCCCTTTCTTTGGGCTTTCTTTGGGCTTTCTTTCCCCTTTCTTTGGACTTACTTTGGGCTTTCTTTCCCCTTTCTTTGGGCTTTCTTTGGGCTATCTTCCCCTTTCTTTCCCCTTTCTTTGGGCTTTCTTTCCCCTTTCTTTGGGCTTTCTTTGGGCTTTCTTTGGACTTTCTTTCCCCTTTCTTTGGGCTTTCTTTCCCCTTTCTTTGGGCTTTCTTTCCCCTTTCTTTGGGCTTTCTTTCCATTTCATTCTGCTTTCTTTGGGCTTTCTTTGGCCTTTCTTTCGGCTTTCCTTCCCCTTTCATTGGGCTTTCTTTCCCCTTTCTTTGGCTTTCTTTCTCCTTTCTTTGGGATTTCTTTCACCTTTCTTTGGGCTTTCTTTGGGCTTTCTTTGTGCTTTCTTTCCCCTTTCTTTGGGCTTTCTTTTGGCTTTCTTTCCACTTTCTTTAGGCTTTCTTTGGGCTTTCTTTCCCCTTTCTTTGGGCTTTCTTTCCCCTTTCTTTGGGCTTTCTTTCCCCTGTCTTTGGACTTTCTTTGGGCTTTCTTTCCCCTTTCTTTGGGCTTTCTTTGGGCTATCTTCCCCTTTCTTTCCCCTTTCTTTGGGCTTTCTTTGGGCTTTCTTTCCCCTTTCTTTGGGCTTTCTTTGGGCTTTCTTTGGGCTTTCTTTGGGCTTTCTTTGGGCTTTCTTTGGGCTTTCTTTCCCCTTTCTTTGGGCTTTCTTTGGGCTTTCTTTCCCCTTTCTTTGGGCTTTCTTTCCCATTTCTTTGGGCTTTCTTTCCCCTTTCTTTGGGATTTCTTTCCCCTTTCTTTGGGCTTTCTTTCCCCTTTCTTTGGGCTTTCTTTCCCCTTTCTTTCCCCTTTCTTTGGGCTTTCTTTGGGCTTTCTTTGGGCTTTCTTTGGGCTTTCTTTCCCCTTTCTTTGGGCTTTCTTTGGGCTTTCTTTGGGCTTTCCTTGGGCTTCCTTTGGGCTTTCTTTGGGCTTTCTTTGGAATTTCTTTGGGATTTCTTTGGGCTTTCTTTCCCCTTTCTTTGGGCTTTCTTTCCCCTTTCGTGGGGCTTTCTTTGGGCTTTCTTTAGGCTTTCTTTCGACTTTCTTTGGGCTTTCTTTCCCCTTTCTTTGGGCTTTCTTTGGGCTTTCTTTGGGCTTTCTTTGGGCTTTCCTTCCCCTTTCTTTGGGCTTTCTTTGGGCTTTCTTTGGGCTTTCTTTGGGAGTTCTTTGGGCTTTATATGGGCTTTCTCTGGGCTTTCTTTGGGCTTTCTCTGGGCTTTCTTTGGGCTTTCTTTGGGCTTTCTTTGGGCTTCTTTCCCCTTTCTTTGGGCTTTCTTTGGGCTTTCTTTCCCCTTTCTTTGGGCTTTCTTTCCCCTTTCTTTGGGCTTTCTTTGGGCTTTCTTTGGGCTTTCTTTGGGCTTTCTTTCCCCTTTCTTTGGGCATTCTTTGGGCTTTCTTTCCCCTTTCTTTGGGCTTTCTTTCCCCTTTCTTTGGGCTTTCTTTGGGCTTTCTTTGTGATTTCTTTCCCCTTTCTTTGGGCTTTCTTTTCACTTTCTTTCCCCTTTCTTTAGGCTTTCTTTGGGCTTTCTTTGGGCTTTCTTTCCCCTTTCTTTGGGCTTTCTTTCCCCTTTCTTTGGGCTTTCTTTGGGCTTTCTTTGGGCTTTCTTTCCCCTTTCTTTGGGCATTCTTTGCTCTTTCTTTCCCCTTTCTTTGGGCTTTCTTTGGGCTTTCTTTCCCCTTTCTTTGGGCTTTCTTTGCCCTTTCTTTGAGCTTCCTTTGGGCTTACTTTGGGCTTTTTTTGGGCTTTCTTTCGGCTTTCTTTGGGCTTTCTTTCCCCTTTCTTTGGGCTTTCTTTCCCCTTTCTTTTGGCTTTCATTGGGCTTTCTTTGGGCTTTCTTTCCCCTTTCTTTGGGCATTCTTTGGGCTTTCTTTCCCCTTTCTTTGGGCTTTCTTTGGGCTTTCTTTGTGCTTTCTTTCCCCTTTCTTTGGGCTTTCTTTTGGCTTTCTTTCCCCTTTCTTTAGGCTTTCTTTGGGCTTTCTTTCCCCTTTCTTTGGGCTTTCTTTCCCCTTTCTTTGGGCTTTCTTTCCCCTTTCTTTGGACTTTCTTTGGGCTTTCTTTCCCCTTTCTTTGGGCTTTCTTTGGGCTTTCTTCCCCTTTCTTTCCCCTTTCTTTGGGCTTTCTTTCCCCTTTCTTTGGGCTTTCTTTGGGCTTTCTTTGGACTTTCTTTCCCCTTTCTTTGGGCTTTCTTTCCCCTTTCTTTGGGCTTTCTTTCCCCTTTCTTTGGGCTTTCTTTGGCCTTTCTTTCGGCTTTCCTTCCCCTTTCTTTGGGCTTTCTTTCCCCTTTCTTTGGCTTTCTTTTCCCTTTCTTTGGGATTTCTTTCCCCTTTCTTTGGGCTTTCTTTGGGCTTTCTTTGTGCTTTCTTTCCCCTTTCTTTGGGCTTTCTTTTGGCTTTCTTTCCACTTTCTTTAGGCTTTCTTTGGGCTTTCTTTCCCCTTTCTTTGGGCTTTCTTTCCCCTTTCTTTGGGCTTTCTTTCCCCTTTCTTTGGACTTTCTTTGGCTTTCTTTCCCCTTTCTTTGGGCTTTCTTTGGGCTTTCTTTCCCCTTTCTTTGGGCTTTCTTTGGGCTTTCTTTGGGCTTTCTTTGGGCTTTATTTCCCCTTTCTTTGGGCTTTCTTTCCCGTTTCTTTGGGCTTTCTATCCCCTTTCTTTGGGCTTTCTTTCCCCTTTCTTTGGGCTTTCTTTCCCCTTTCTTTGGGCTTTCTTTGGGCTTTCTTTGGGCTTTCTTTCCCCTTTCTTTGGGCTTTCTTTCCCATTTCTTTGGGCTTTCTTTCCCATTTCTTTGGGATTTCTTTCCCCTTTCTTTGGGCTTTCTTTCCCCTTTCTTTGGGCTTTCTTTCCCCTTTCTTTCCCCTTTCTTTGGGCTTTCTTTGGGCTTTCTTTGGCTTTCTTTGGGCTTTCTTTCCCCTTTCTTTGGGCTTTCTTTGGGCTTTCTTTGGGCTTTCCTTGGGCTTCCTTTGGGCTTTCTTTGGGCTTTCTTTGGAATTTCTTTGGGATTTCTTTGGGCTTTCTTTCCCCTTTCTTTGGGCTTTCTTTGGGCTTTCTTTGGGCTTTCCTTGGGCTTCCTTTGGGCTTTCTTTGGGCTTTCTTTGGGCTTTCCTTGGGCTTTCTTTCCCCTTTCCTTGGGCTTTCTTTCCCCTTTCGTGGGGCTTTCTTTGGGCTTTCTTTGGGCTTTCTTTCCCCTTTCTTTGGGCTTTCTTTCCCCTTTCTTTGGGCTTTCTTTGGGCTTTCTTTGGGCTTTCTTTGGGCTTTCCTTCCCCTTTCTTTGGGCTTTCTTTGGGCTTTCTTTGGGCTTTCTTTGGGCTTTATATGGGCTTTCTCTGGGCTTTCTTTGGGCTTTCTTTGGGCTTTCTCTGGGCTTTCTTTGGGCTTTCTTTGGGCTTTCTTTGCGCTTCTTTCCTCTTTCTTTGGCTTTCTTTGGGCTTTCTTTCCCCTTTCTTTGGGCTTTCTTTGGGCTTTCTTTGGGCTTTCTTTGGGCTTTCTTTCCCCTTTCTTTGGTAATTCTTTGGGCTTTCTTTCCCCTTTCTTTGGGCTTTCTTCTTTGGGCTTTCTTTGTGCTTTCTTTCCCCTTTCTTTGGGCTTTCTTTTCACTTTCTTTCCCCTTTCTTTAGGCTATCTTTGGGCTTTCTTTGGGCTTTCTTTCCCCTTTCTTTGGGCGTTCTTTCCCCTTTCTTTGGGCTTTCTTTGGGCTTTCTTTGGGCTTTCTTTGGGCTTTCTTTCCCCTTCCTTTGGGCTTACTTTGGGCTTTCTTTGGGCTTTCTTTCGGCTTTCTTTGGGCTTTCTTTCCCCTTTCTTTGGGCTTTCTTTCCCCTTTCTTTTGGCTTTCATTGGGCTTTCTTTGGGCTTTCTTTCCCCTTTCTTTGGGCATTCTTTGGGCTTTCTTTCCCCTTTCTTTGGGCTTTCTTTCCCCTTTCTTTGGGCTTTCTTTGGGCTTTCTTTGTGATTTCTTTCCCCTTTCTTTGGGCTTTCTTTTCACTTTCTTTCCCCTTTCTTTAGGCTTTCTTTGGGCTTTCTTTGGGCTTTCTTTCCCCTTTCTTTGGGCTTTCTTTCCCCTTTCTTTGGGCTTTCTTTGGGCTTTCTTTGGGCTTTCTTTCCCCTTTCTTTGGGCATTCTTTGCTCTTTCTTTCCCCTTTCTTTGGGCTTTCTTTGGGCTTTCTTTCCCCTTTCTTTGGGCTTTCTTTGCCCTTTCTTTGAGCTTCCTTTGGGCTTACTTTGGGCTTTTTTTGGGCTTTCTTTCGGCTTTCTTTGGGCTTTCTTTCCCCTTTCTTTGGGCTTTCTTTCCCCTTTCTTTTGGCTTTCATTGGGCTTTCTTTGGGCTTTCTTTCCCCTTTCTTTGGGCATTCTTTGGGCTTTCTTTCCCCTTTCTTTGGGCTTTCTTTGGGCTTTCTTTGTGCTTTCTTTCCCCTTTCTTTGGGCTTTCTTTTGGCTTTCTTTCCCCTTTCTTTAGGCTTTCTTTGGGCTTTCTTTCCCCTTTCTTTGGGCTTTCTTTCCCCTTTCTTTGGGCTTTCTTTCCCCTTTCTTTGGACTTTCTTTGGGCTTTCTTTCCCCTTTCTTTGGGCTTTCTTTGGGCTTTCTTCCCCTTTCTTTCCCCTTTCTTTGGGCTTTCTTTCCCCTTTCTTTGGGCTTTCTTTGGGCTTTCTTTGGACTTTCTTTCCCCTTTCTTTGGGCTTTCTTTCCCCTTTCTTTGGGCTTTCTTTCCCCTTTCTTTGGGCTTTCTTTGGCCTTTCTTTCGGCTTTCCTTCCCCTTTCTTTGGGCTTTCTTTCCCCTTTCTTTGGCTTTCTTTTCCCTTTCTTTGGGATTTCTTTCCCCTTTCTTTGGCTTTCTTTGGGCTTTCTTTGTGCTTTCTTTCCCCTTTCTTTGGGCTTTCTTTTGGCTTTCTTTCCACTTTCTTTAGGCTTTCTTTGGGCTTTCTTTCCCCTTTCTTTGGGCTTTCTTTCCCCTTTCTTTGGGCTTTCTTTCCCCTTTCTTTGGACTTTCTTTGGGCTTTCTTTCCCCTTTCTTTGGGCTTTCTTTGGGCTTTCTTTCCCCTTTCTTTGGGCTTTCTTTGGGCTTTCTTTGGGCTTTCTTTGGGCTTTATTTCCCCTTTCTTTGGGCTTTCTTTCCCGTTTCTTTGGGCTTTCTATCCCCTTTCTTTGGGCTTTCTTTCCCCTTTCTTTGGGCTTTCTTTCCCTTTCTTTGGGCTTTCTTTGGGCTTTCTTTGGGCTTTCTTTTCCCCTTTCTTTGGGCTTTCTTTCCATTTCTTTGGGCTTTCTTTCCCATTTCTTTGGGATTTCTTTCCCCTTTCTTTGGGCTTTCTTTCCCCTTTCTTTGGGCTTTCTTTCCCCTTTCTTTCCCCTTTCTTTGGGCTTTCTTTGGGCTTTCTTTCCCCTTTCTTTGGGCTTTCTTTCCCCTTTCTTTGGGCTTTCTTTGGCTTTCTTTGGGCTTTCCTTGGGCTTCCTTTGGGCTTTCTTTGGGCTTTCTTTGGAATTTCTTTGGGATTTCTTTGGGCTTTCTTTCCCCTTTCTTTGGGCTTTCTTTGGGCTTTCTTTGGGCTTTCCTTGGGCTTCCTTTGGGCTTTCTTTGGGCTTTCTTTGGGCTTTCCTTGGGCTTTCTTTCCCCTTTCCTTGGGCTTTCTTTCCCCTTTCGTGGGGCTTTCTTTGGGCTTTCTTTGGGCTTTCTTTCCCCTTTCTTTGGGCTTTCTTTCCCCTTTCTTTGGGCTTTCTTTGGGCTTTCTTTGGGCTTTCTTTGGGCTTTCCTTCCCCTTTCTTTGGGCTTTCTTTGGGCTTTCTTTGGGCTTTCTTTGGGCTTTATATGGGCTTTCTCTGGGCTTTCTTTGGGCTTTCTTTGGGCTTTCTCTGGGCTTTCTTTGGGCTTTCTTTGGGCTTTCTTTGCGCTTCTTTCCTCTTTCTTTGGGCTTTCTTTGGGCTTTCTTTCCCCTTTCTTTGGGCTTTCTTTGGGCTTTCTTTGGGCTTTCTTTGGGCTTTCTTTCCCCTTTCTTTGGTAATTCTTTGGGCTTTCTTTCCCCTTTCTTTGGCTTTCTTTGGGCTTTCTTTGTGCTTTCTTTCCCCTTTCTTTGGGCTTTCTTTTCACTTTCTTTCCCCTTTCTTTAGGCTATCTTTGGGCTTTCTTTGGGCTTTCTTTCCCCTTTCTTTGGGCGTTCTTTCCCCTTTCTTTGGGCTTTCTTTGGGCTTTCTTTGGGCTTTCTTTGGGCTTTCTTTCCCCTTCCTTTGGGCTTACTTTGGGCTTTCTTTGGGCTTTCTTTCGGCTTTCTTTGGGCTTTCTTTCCCCTTTCTTTGGGCTTTCTTTCCCCTTTCTTTTGGCTTTCATTGGGCTTTCTTTGGGCTTTCTTTCCCCTTTCTTTGGGCATTCTTTGGGCTTTCTTTCCCCTTTCTTTGGGCTTTCTTTCCCCTTTCTTTGGGCTTTCTTTGGGCTTTCTTTGTGATTTCTTTCCCCTTTCTTTGGGCTTTCTTTTCACTTTCTTTCCCCTTTCTTTAGGCTTTCTTTGGGCTTTCTTTGGGCTTTCTTTCCCCTTTCTTTGGGCTTTCTTTCCCCTTTCTTTGGGCTTTCTTTGGGCTTTCTTTGGGCTTTCTTTCCCCTTTCTTTGGGCATTCTTTGCTCTTTCTTTCCCCTTTCTTTGGGCTTTCTTTGGGCTTTCTTTCCCTTTCTTTGGGCTTTCTTTGCCCTTTCTTTGAGCTTCCTTTGGGCTTACTTTGGGCTTTTTTTGGGCTTTCTTTCGGCTTTCTTTGGGCTTTCTTTCCCCTTTCTTTGGGCTTTCTTTCCCCTTTCTTTTGGCTTTCATTGGGCTTTCTTTGGGCTTTCTTTCCCCTTTCTTTGGGCATTCTTTGGGCTTTCTTTCCCCTTTCTTTGGGCTTTCTTTGGGCTTTCTTTGTGCTTTCTTTCCCCTTTCTTTGGGCTTTCTTTTGGCATTTCTTTCCCCTTTCTTTGGGCTTTCTTTCCCCTTTCTTTGGACTTTTCTTTGGGCTTTCTTTCCCCTTTCTTTGGGCTTTCTTTGGGCTTTCTTCCCCTTTCTTTCCCCTTTCTTTGGGCTTTCTTTCCCCTTTCTTTGGGCTTTCTTTGGGCTTTCTTTGGACTTTCTTTCCCCTTTCTTTGGGCTTTCTTTCCCCTTTCTTTGGCTTTCTTTCCCCTTTCTTTGGGCTTTCTTTGGCCTTTCTTTCGGCTTTCCTTCCCCTTTCTTTGGGCTTTCTTTCCCCTTTCTTTGCTTTCTTTTCCCTTTCTTTGGGATTTCTTTCCCCTTCTTTGGGCTTTCTTTGGGCTTTCTTTGTGCTTTCTTTTCCCTTTCTTTGGGCTTTCTTTTGGCTTTCTTTCCACTTTCTTTAGGCTTTCTTTGGGCTTTCTTTCCCCTTTCTTTGGGCTTTCTTTCCCCTTTCTTTGGGCTTTCTTTCCCCTTTCTTTGGACTTTCTTTGGGCTTTCTTTCCCTTTCTTTGGGCTTTCTTTGGGCTTTCTTTCCCCTTTCTTTGGCTTTCTTTGGGCTTTCTTTGGGCTTTCTTTGGGCTTTATTTCCCCTTCTTTGGGCTTTCTTTCCCGTTTCTTTGGGCTTTCTATCCCCTTTCTTTGGGCTTTCTTTCCCCTTTCTTTGGGCTTTCTTTCCCCTTTCTTTGGGCTTTCTTTGGGCTTTCTTTGGGCTTTCTTTCCCCTTTCTTTGGGCTTTCTTTCCATTTCTTTGGCTTTCTTTCCCATTTCTTTGGATTTCTTTCCCCTTTCTTTGGGCTTTCTTTCCCCTTTCTTTGGGCTTTCTTTCCCCTTTCTTTCCCCCTTTCTTTGGGCTTTCTTTGGGCTTTCTTTGGGCTTTCTTTGGCTTTCTTTCCCCTTTCTTTGGCTTTCTTTGGCTTTCTTTGGGCTTTCCTTGGGCTTCCTTGGGCTTTCTTTGGGCTTCTTTGGAATTTCTTTGGGATTTCTTTGGGCTTTCTTTCCCCTTTCTTTGGGCTTTCTTTGGGCTTTCTTTGGCTTTCCTTGGGCTTCCTTTGGCTTTCTTGGGCTTTCTTTGGGCTTCCTTGGGCTTTCTTTCCCCTTTCCTTGGGCTTTCTTTCCCCTTTCGTGGGGCTTTCTTTGGGCTTTCTTTGGGCTTTCTTTCCCCTTTCTTTGGGCTTTCTTTCCCCTTTCTTTGGGCTTTCTTTGGGCTTTCTTTGGGCTTTCTTTGGGCTTTCCTTCCCCTTTCTTTGGGGCTTTCTTGGCTTCTTTGGGCTTCTTTGGGCTTTATATGGGCTTTCTCTGGCTTTCTTTGGGCTTTCTTTGGGCTTTCTCTGGGCTTTCTTTGGGCTTTCTTTGGGCTTTCTTTGCGCTTCTTTCCTCTTTCTTGCTTTCTTTGCGCTTCTTTCCTCTTTCTTTGGGCTTTCTTTGGGCTTTCTTTCCCCTTTCTTGGGCTTTCTTTGGGCTTTCTTTGGGCTTTCTTTGGGCTTTCTTTCCCTTTCTTGGTAATTCTTTGGGCTTTCTTTCCCCTTTCTTTGGGCTTTCTTTGGGCTTTCTTTGTGCTTTCTTTCCCCTTTCTTTGGGCTTTCTTTTCACTTTCTTTCCCCTTTCTTTAGGCTATCTTTGGGCTTTCTTTGGGCTTTCTTTCCCCTTTCTTTGGGGCGTTCTTTCCCCTTTCTTTGGGCTTTCTTTGGGCTTTCTTTGGGCTTTCTTTGGGCTTTCTTTCCCCTTCCTTTGGGCTTACTTTGGGCTTTCTTTGGGCTTTCTTTCGGCTTTCTTTGGGCTTTCTTTCCCCTTTCTTTGGGCTTTCTTTCCCCTTTCTTTTGGCTTTCATTGGGCTTTCTTTGGGCTTTCTTTCCCCTTTCTTTGGCATTCTTTGGGCTTTCTTTCCCCTTTCTTTGGGCTTTCTTTGGGCTTTCTTTGTGCTTTCTTTCCCCTTTCTTTGGGCTTTCTTTTGGCTTTCTTCCCCCTTTCTTTAGGCTTTCTTTGGGCTTTCTTTCCCTTTCTTTGGGCTTTCTTTCCCCTTTCTTTGGGCTTTCTTTCCCCTTTCTTTGGACTTTCTTTGGGCTTTCTTTCCCCTTTCTTTGGGCTTTCTTTGGGCTATCTTCCCCTTTCTTTCCCCTTTCTTTGGGCTTTCTTTGGGCTTTCTTTCCCCTTTCTTTGGGCTTTCTTTGGGCTTTCTTTGGGCTTTCTTTGGGCTTTCTTTGGGCTTTATTTCCCCTTTCTTTGGGCTTTCTTTCCCTTTTCTTTGGGCTTTCTATCCCCTTTCTTTGGGCTTTCTTTCCCCTTTCTTTCACCTTTCTTTGGGCTTTCTTTCCCCTTTCTTTGGGCTTTCTTTGGGCTTTCTTTCCCCTTCTTTGGGCTTTCTCTCCCATTTCTTTGGGCTTTCTTTCCCCTTTCTTTGGGATTTCATTCCCCTTTCTTTGGCTTTCTTTCCCCTTTCTTTGGGCTTTCTTTCCCCTTTCTTTCCCCTTTCTTTGGGCTTTCTTTGGGCTTTCTTTGGGCTTTCTTTCCCCTTTCTTTGGCTTTCTTTGGGCTTTCTTTGGGCTATCCTTGGGCTCCCTTTGGGCTTTCTTTGGGCTTTCTTTGGAATTTCTTTGGGATTTCTTTGGGCTTTCTTTCCCCTTTCTTTGGGCTTTCTTTCCCCTTTCGTGGGGCTTTCTTTGGGCTTTCTTTGGGCTTTCTTTCCCCTTTCTTTGGGCTTTCTTTCCCCTTTCTTTGGGCTTTCTTTGGGCTTTCTTTGGGCTTTCTTTGGGCTTTCTTTGGGCTTTCCTTCCCCTTTCTTTGGGCTTTCTTTGGGCTTTCTTTGGGCTTTCTTTGGGCTTTATATGGGCTTTCTCTGGGGTTTCTTTGGGCTTTCTTTGGGCTTTCTCTGGGCTTCTTTGGGCTTTGTTTGGGCTTTCTTTGGGCTTCTTTCCCCTTTCTTTGGGCTTTCTTTGGCTTTCTTTCCCCTTTCTTTGGGCTTTCTTTCCCCTTTCTTTGGGCTTTCTTTGGGCTTTCCTTGGGCTTTCTTTCCCCTTTCTTTGGGCGTTCTTTGGGCTTTCTTTCCCCTTTCTTTGGGCTTTCTTTGGGCTTTCTTTGTGCTTTCTTTCCCCTTTCTTTGGGCTTTCTTTTCACTTTCTTTCCCCTCTCTTTAGGCTTTCTTTGGGCTTTCTTTGGGCTTTCTTTTCCCTTTCTTTGGGGCTTTTTTTTCCCCTTTCTTTGGACTTTCTTTGGGCTTTCTTTCCCCTTTCTTTGGGCTTTCTTTGGGCAATCTTCCCCTTTCTTTCCCCTTTCTTTGGGCTTTCTTTGGGCTTTCTTTCCCCCTTTCCTTGGGCTTTCTTTCCCCTTTCTTTGGGCTTTCTTTCCCCTTTCTTTCACCTTTCTTTCGGCTTTCTTTGGGATTTCTTTGGGCTGTCTTTGGGCGTTCTTTGGGCTTTCTTTGGGATTTCCTTGGGCTTTCTTTCCCCTTTCTTTGGGCTTTCTTTGGGCTTTCTTTGGGCTTTTCTTGGGCTTCCTTGGGCTTTCTTTGGGCTTTCTTTGGGCTTTCCTTGGGCTTTCTTTCCCTTTCTTTGGGCTTTCTTTCCCCTTTCTTGGGGCTTTCTTTGGGCTTTCTTTGGGCTTTCTTTCCCCTTTCTTTGGGCTTTCTTTCTCCTTTCTTTGGGCTTTCTTTGGGCTTCTTTGGGCTTTCTTTGGGCTTTCCTTCCCCTTTCTTTGGGCTTTCTTTGGGCTTTCTTTGGGCTTTCTTTGGGCTTTCTATGGGCTTTCTCTGGGCTTTCTTTGGGCTTTCTTGGGCTTCTTTCTCCTTTCTTTGGGCTTTCTTTGGGCTTTCTTTCCCCTTTCTTTGGGCTTTCTTTGGGCTTTCTTTGGGCTTTCTTTCCCCTTTCTTTGGGCTTTCTTCCCCTTCTTTGGGCTTTCTTTCCCCTTTCTTTGGGCTTTCTTTCCCCTTTGTTTGGGCTTTCTTTCCTCTTTCTTTGGCTTTCTTTGGGCTTTCTTTCCCCTTTCTTTGGCCTTTCTTTTCACTTTTCTTTCCCCTTTCTTTAGGCTTTCTTTGGGCTTTCTTTGGGCTTCTTTTCCCTTTCTTTGGGCTTTCTTTCCCCTTTCTTTGGACTTTCTTTGGGCTTTCTTCCCCTTTCTTTGGGCTTTCTTTGGGCTATCTTCCCCTTTCTTTCCCCTTTCTTTCGGGCTTTCTTTGGGCTTCTTTCCCCTTTCCTTGGGCTTTCTTTCCCCTTTCTTTGGGCTTTCTTTCCCCTTTCTTTCACCTTTCTTTGGGCTTTCTTTGGGCTTTCTTTGGGATTTCCTTGGGCTTTCTTTCCCCTTTCTTTGGGCTTTCTTTGGGCTTTCTTTGGGCTTTCCTTGGGCTTCCTTTGGGCTTTCTTTGGGCTTTCTTTGGGCTTTCCTTGGGCTTTCTTTCCACTTTCTTTGGGCTTTCTTTCCCCTTTCTTGGGGCTTTCTTTGGGCTTTCTTTGGGCTTTCTTTCCCCTTTCTTTGGGCTTTCTTTCTCCTTTCTTTGGGCTTTCTTTGGGCTTTCTTTGGGCTTTCTTTGGGCTTTCCTTCCCCTTTCTTTGGGCTTTCTTTGGGCTTTCTTTGGGCTTTCTTTGGGCTTTCTATGGGCTTTCTCTGGGCTTTCTTTGGGCTTTCTTTGGCTTTCTTTGGGCTTTCTTTGGGCTTCTTTCTCCTTTCTTTGGGCTTTCTTTGGGCTTTCTTTCCCCTTTCTTTGGGCTTTCTTTGGGCTTTCTTTGGGCTTTCTTTGGGCTTTCTTTCCCCTTTCTTTGGGCTTTCTTTCCCCTTTCTTTGGGCTTTCTTTCCCCTTTCTTTGGGCTTTCTTTCCCCTTTCTTTGGGCTTTCTTTCCTCTTTCTTTGGGCATTCTTTGGGCTTTCTTTCCCCTTTCTTTGGGCTTTCTTTGGGCTTTCTTTGTGCTTTCTTTCCCCTTTCTTTGGGCTTTCTTTTGGCTTTCTTTCCCCTTTCTTTAGGCTTTCTTTGGGCTTTCTTTCCCCTTTCTTTGGGCTTTCTTTCCCCTTTCTTTGGGCTTTCTTTCCCCTTTCTTTGGACTTTCTTTGGCTTTCTTTCCCCTTTCTTTGGGCTTTCTTTGGGCTTTCTTCCCCTTTCTTTCCCCTTTCTTTGGGCTTTCTTTCCCCTTTCTTTGGGCTTTCTTTGGGCTTTCTTTGGACTTTCTTTCCCCCTTTCTTTGGGCTTTCTTTCCCCTTTCTTTGGGCTTTCTTTCCCCTTTCTTTGGGCTTTATTTGGCCTTTCTTTCGGCTTTCCTTCCCCTTTCTTTGGGCTTTCTTTCCCCTTTCTTTGGCTTTCTTTTCCCTTTCTTTGGGATTTCTTTCCCCTTTCTTTGGGCTTTCTTTGGGCTTTCTTTGTGCTTTCTTTCCCCTTTCTTTGGGCTTTCTTTTGGCTTTCTTTCCACTTTCTTTAGGGCTTTCTTTGGGCTTTCTTTCCCCTTTCTTTGGGCTTTCTTTCCCCTTTCTTTGGGCTTTCTTTCCCCTTTCTTTGGACTTTCTTTGGGCTTTCTTTCCCCTTTCTTTGGGCTTTCTTTGGGCTTTCTTTCCCCTTTCTTTGGGCTTTCTTTGGGCTTTCTTTGGGCTTTCTTTGGGCTTTATTTCCCCTTTCTTTGGGCTTTCTTTCCCGTTTCTTTGGGCTTTCTATCCCCTTTCTTTGGGCTTTCTTTCCCCTTTCTTTGGGCTTTCTTTCCCCTTTCTTTGGGCTTTCTTTGGGCTTTCTTTGGGCTTTCTTTCCCCTTTCTTTGGGCTTTCTATCCCCTTTCTTTGGGCTTTCTTTCCCATTTCTTTGGGATTTCTTTCCCCTTTCTTTGGGCTTTCTTTCCCCTTTCTTTGGGCTTTCTTTCCCCCTTTCTTTCCCCTTTCTTTGGGCTTTCTTTGGGCTTTCTTTGGGCTTTCTTTGGGCTTTCTTTCCCCTTTCTTTGGGCTTTCTTTGGGCTTTCTTTGGGCTTTCCTTGGGCTTCCTTTGGGCTTTCTTTGGGCTTTCTTTGGAATTTCTTTGGGATTTCTTTGGGCTTTCTTTCCCCTTTCTTTGGGCTTTCTTTGGGCTTTCTTTGGGCTTTCCTTGGGCTTCCTTTGGGCTTTCTTTGGGGCTTTCTTTGGGCTTTCCTTGGGCTTTCTTTCCCCTTTCCTTGGGCTTTCTTTCCCCTTTCGTGGGGCTTCTTTGGGCTTTCTTTGGGCTTTCTTTCCCCTTTCTTTGGGCTTTCTTTCCCCTTTCTTTGGGCTTTCTTTGGGCTTTCTTTGGGCTTTCTTTGGGCTTTCCTTCCCCTTTCTTTGGGCTTTCTTTGGGCTTTCTTTGGGCTTTCTTTGGGCTTTATATGGGCTTTCTCTGGCTTTCTTTGGGCTTTCTTTGGGCTTTCTCTGGGCTTTCTTTGGGCTTTCTTTGGGCTTTCTTTGCGCTTCTTTCCTCTTTCTTTGGGCTTTCTTTGGGCTTTCTTTCCCCTTTCTTTGGGCTTTCTTTGGGCTTTCTTTGGGCTTTCTTTGGGCTTTCTTTGGGCTTTCTTTCCCCTTTCTTTGGTAATTCTTTGGGCTTTCTTTCCCCTTTCTTTGGGCTTTCTTTGGGCTTTCTTTGTGCTTTCTTTCCCCTTTCTTTGGGCTTTCTTTTCACTTTCTTTCCCCTTTCTTTAGGCTATCTTGGGCTTTCTTTGGGCTTTCTTTCCCCTTTCTTTGGGCGTTCTTTCCCCTTTCTTTGGGCTTTCTTTGGGCTTTCTTTGGGCTTTCTTTGGGCTTTCTTTCCCCTTCCTTTGGCTTACTTTGGGCTTTCTTTGGGCTTTCTTTCGGCTTTCTTTGGGCTTTCTTTCCCCTTTCTTTGGGCTTTCTTTCCCCTTTCTTTTGGCTTTCATTGGGCTTTCTTTGGGCTTTCTTTCCCCTTTCTTTGGGCATTCTTTGGGCTTTCTTTCCCCTTTCTTTGGGCTTTCTTTGGGCTTTCTTTGTGCTTTCTTTCCCCTTTCTTTGGGCTTTCTTTTGGCTTTCTTCCCCCTTTCTTTAGGCTTTCTTTGGGCTTTCTTTCCCCTTTCTTTGGGCTTTCTTTCCCCTTTCTTTGGGCTTTCTTTCCCCTTTCTTTGGACTTTCTTTGGGCTTTCTTTCCCCTTTCTTTGGGCTTTCTTTGGGCTATCTTCCCCTTTCTTTCCCCTTTCTTTGGGCTTTCTTTGGGCTTTCTTTCCCCTTTCTTTGGGCTTTCTTTGGGCTTTCTTTGGGCTTTCTTTGGGCTTTCTTTGGGGCTTTATTTCCCCTTTCTTTGGGCTTTCTTTCCCTTTTCTTTGGGCTTTCTATCCCCTTTCTTTGGGCTTTCTTTCCCTTTCTTTCACCTTTCTTTGGGCTTTCTTTCCCCTTTCTTTGGGCTTTCTTTGGGCTTTCTTTCCCCTTCTTTGGGCTTTCTCTCCCATTTCTTTGGGCTTTCTTTCCCCTTTCTTTGGGATTTCTTTCCCCTTTCTTTGGGCTTTCTTTCCCCTTTCTTTGGGCTTTCTTTCCCCTTTCTTTCCCCTTTCTTTGGGCTTTCTTTGGGCTTTCTTTGGGCTTTCTTTCCCCTTTCTTTGGGCTTTCTTTGGGCTTTCTTTGGGCTATCCTTGGGCTCCCTTTGGGCTTTCTTTGGGCTTTCTTTGGAATTTCTTTGGGATTTCTTTGGGCTTTCTTTCCCCTTTCTTTGGGCTTTCTTTCCCCTTTCGTGGGGCTTTCTTTGGGCTTTCTTTGGGCTTTCTTTCCCCTTTCTTTGGGCTTTCTTTCCCCTTTCTTTGGGCTTTCTTTGGGCTTTCTTTGGGCTTTCTTTGGGCTTTCTTTGGGCTTTCCTTCCCCTTTCTTTGGGCTTTCTTTGGGCTTTCTTTGGGCTTTCTTTGGGCTTTATATGGGCTTTCTCTGGGGTTTCTTTGGGCTTTCTTTGGCTTTCTCTGGGCTTTCTTTGGGCTTGTTTGGGGCTTTCTTTGGGCTTCTTTCCCCTTTCTTTGCTGGCTTTCTTTGGGCTTTCTTTCCCCTTTCTTTGGGCTTTGGCTTTCTTTCCCTTTCTTTGGGCTTTCTTTGGGCTTTCCTTGGGCTTTCTTTCCCTTTCTTCTTGGCGTTCTTTGGGCTTTCTTTCCCCTTTCTTTGGGCTTTCTTTGGGCTTCTTTGTGCTTTCTTTCCCTTTCTTGGCTTCTTCCTTTCTTTCCCCTCTTCTTTAGGCTTTCTTTGGCTTCTTGCTTCTTTTCCCTTTCTTTGGCTTTTTTTCCCCTTTCTTTGGACTTTCTTTGGGCTTTCTTTCCCCTTTCTTTGGGCTTTCTTTGGGCTATCTTCCCCTTTCTTTCCCCTTTCTTTGGGCTTTCTTTGGGCTTTCTTTCCCCTTTCCTTGGGCTTTCTTCCCCTTTCTTTGGGCTTTCTTGTCCCTTCTTCACTTCGCTTTCTTTCCCTTCTTTGGCTCTTGTCTTGGGCTTTCTTTGGCCTTTCTTTGGGATTCTCCTTCGGCCTTTCTTTCCCTTCTTGTCCTGGTGGGCTTTCTTTGGGCTTTCTTTGGGCTTTGGGTTCTTGGGCTTTCCTTTGGGCTTTCTTTGGGCTTTCTTTGGGCTTTCCTTGGGCTTTCTTTCCCCTTTCTTTGGGCTTTCTTTCCCCTTTCTTGGGGCTTTCTTTGGGCTTTCTTTGGGCTTTCTTTCCCCCTTTCTTTGGCTTTCTTTCTCCTTTCTTTGGGCTTTCTTTGGGCTTTCTTTGGGCTTTCTTTGGGCTTTCCTTCCCCTTTCTTTGGGCTTTCTTTGGGCTTTCTTTGGGCTTTCTTTGGGCTTTCTATGGGCTTTCTCTGGGCTTTCTTTGGGCTTTCTTTGGGCTTCTTTCTCCTTTCTTTGGGCTTTCTTTGGGCTTTCTTTCCCCTTTCTTTGGGCTTTCTTTGGGCTTTCTTTGGGCTTTCTTTCCCCTTTCTTTGGGCTTTCTTTCCCCTTTCTTTGGGCTTTCTTTCCCCTTTCTTTGGGCTTTCTTTCCCCTTTGTTTGGGCTTTCTTTCCTCTTTCTTTGGGCTTTCTTTGGGCTTTCTTTCCCCTTTCTTTGGCCTTTCTTTTCACTTTCTTTCCCCTTTCTTTAGGCTTTCTTTGGGCTTTCTTTGGGCTTTCTTTTCCCTTTCTTTGGGCTTTCTTTCCCCTTTCTTTGGACTTTCTTTGGGCTTTCTTTCCCCTTTCTTTGGGCTTTCTTTGGGCTATCTTCCCCTTTCTTTCCCCTTTCTTTGGGCTTTCTTTGGGCTTTCTTTCCCCTTTCCTTGGGCTTTCTTTCCCCTTTCTTTGGGCTTTCTTTCCCCTTTCTTTCACCTTTCTTTGGGCTTTCTTTGGGCTTTCTTTGGGATTTCCTTGGGCTTTCTTTCCCCTTTCTTTGGGCTTTCTTTGGGCTTTCTTTGGGCTTTCCTTGGGCTTCCTTTGGGCTTTCTTTGGGCTTTCTTTGGGCTTTCCTTGGGCTTTCTTTCCACTTTCTTTGGGCTTTCTTTCCCCTTTCTTGGGGCTTTCTTTGGGCTTTCTTTGGGCTTTCTTTCCCCTTTCTTTGGGCTTTCTTTCTCCTTTCTTTGGGCTTTCTTTGGGCTTTCTTTGGGCTTTCTTTGGGCTTTCCTTCCCCTTTCTTTGGCTTTCTTTGGGCTTTCTTTGGGCTTTCTTTGGGCTTTCTATGGGCTTTCTCTGGGCTTTCTTTGGGCTTTCTTTGGGCTTTCTTTGGGCTTTCTTTGGGCTTCTTTCTCCTTTCTTTGGGCTTTCTTTGGGCTTTCTTTCCCCTTTCTTTGGGCTTTCTTTGGGCTTTCTTTGGGCTTTCTTTGGGCTTTCTTTCCCCTTTCTTTGGGCTTTCTTTCCCCTTTCTTTGGGCTTTCTTTCCCCTTTCTTTGGGCTTTCTTTCCCCTTTCTTTGGGCTTTCTTTCCTCTTTCTTTGGGCTTTCTTTGGGCTTTCTTTCCCCTTTCTTTGGGCTTTCTTTCCCCTTTCTTTGGGCTTTCTTTGGGCTTTCTTTCCCCTTCCTTTGGGCTTTCTTTGGGCTTTCTTTGTGCTTTCTTTGGGCTTTCTTTCCCCTTTCTTTGGGCATTCTTTGGGCTTTCTTTGGGCTTTCTTTCCCCTTTCTTTGGGCTTTCTTTGGGCTTTCTTTGAGCTTCCTTTGGGCTTACTTTGGGCGTTCTTTGGGCTTTCTTTTGGCTTTCTTTGGGCTTTCTTTCCCCTTTCTTTGGGCTTTCTTTCCCCTTTCTTTGGGCTTTCTTTGGGCCTTCTTTGGACTTTCTTTGGGCTTTCTTTCCCCTTTCTTTGGGCTTTCTTTGGGCTTTCTTTCCCCTTTCTTTGGGCTTTCTTTGGGCTTTCTTTCCCCTTTCTTTGGGCTTTCTTTGGGCTTTCTTTCCCCTTTCTTTGGACTTTCTTTGGCCTTTCTTTCCCCTTTCTTTGGGCTTTCTTTGGGCTTTCTTTGGACTTTCTTTCCCCTTTCTTTGGGCTTTCTTTCCCCTTTCTTTGGGCTTTCTTTGGGCTTTCTTTGGACTTTCTTTCCCCTTTCTTTGGGCTTTCTTTCCCCTTTCTTTGGGCTTTCTTTCCCCTTTCTTTGGGCTTTCTTTCCATTTCATTCTGCTTTCTTTGGGCTTTCTTTGGCCTTTCTTTCGGCTTTCCTTCCCCTTTCTTTGGGCTTTCTTTCCCCTTTCTTTGGCTTTCTTTCCCCTTTCTTTGGGATTTCTTTCCCCTTTCTTTGGGCTTTCTTTCCCCTTTCTTTGGGCTTTCTTGCCCCTTTCTTTGGGCTTTCTTTGGGCTTTCTTTGGGCTTTCTTTGGGCTTTCTTTGGGATTTCTTTGGGATTTCTTTGGGCTTTCTTTCCCCTTTCTTTCCGCTTTCTTTCCCCTTTCTTTCCCCTTTCTTTCCCCTTTCTTTGGGCTTTCTTTCCCCTTTCTTAGGGCTTTCTTTGGGTTTTCTTTCCCCTTTCTTTGGCTTTCTTTGGGATTTCTTTCCCCTTTCTGTGGGCTTTCTTTGGGCTTTCTTTCCCCTTTCTTTGGGTTTTCTTTGGGCTTTCTTTCCCCTTTCTTTGGGCTTTCTTTCCCCTTTCTTTGGGCTTTCTTTGGGCTTTCTTTCGCCTTTCTTTCGGCTTTCTTTCCCCTTTCTTTGGGCTTTCTTCCCCCATCTTTGGGCTTTCTTTCCCCTTTCTTTGGGCTTTCTTTCCCCTCTCTTTGGTCTTTCTTTCCCCTTTCTTTCCCCTTTCTTTCCCCTTTCTTTTTCCTTTCTTTCCCCTTTTTTTCCCCCTTGTTTCCCCTTTCTTTGGGCTTTCTTTCCCCTTTCTTTGGGCTTTCTTTGGGATTTCTTTCCCCTTTCTTTGGGATTTCTTTCCCCGTTCTTTGGGCTTTCTTTCCCCTTTCTTTGGGCTTTCTTTGGGCTTTCTTTCCCCTTTCTTTGGGCTTTCTTTCCCCTTTCTTTCTGCTTTCTTTCCCCTTTCTTTGGGCTTTCTTTGGCCTTTCTTTCCCCTTTCTTTGGGCTTTCTTTGGGCTTTCCTTGGGCTTTCTTTCCCCTTTCTTTGGGCTTTCTTTGGACTTTCTTTGGGCTTTCTTTGGGCTTTCTTTCCCCTTTCTTTGGGCATTCTTTGGGCTTTCTTTCCCCTTTCTTTGGGCTTTCTTTCCCCTTTCTTTGGGCTTTCTTTCCCCTTTCTTTGGGCTTTCTTTCCCCTTTCTTTGGACTTTCTTTGGGCTTTCTTTCCCCTTTCTTTGGGCTTTCTTTGGGCTATCTTCCCATTTCTTTCCCCTTTCTTTGGGCTTTCTTTGGGCTTTCTTTCCCCTTTCTTTGGGCTTTCTTTGGGCTTTCTTTGGGCTTTCTTTGGGCTTTCTTTGGGCTTTCTTTGGGCTTTATTTCCCCTTTCTTTGGGCTTTCTTTCCCCTTACTTTGGGTTTTCTATCCCCTTTCTTTGGGCTTTCTTTCCCCTTTCTTTGGGCTTTCTTTCCCCTTTCTTTGGGCTTTCTTTGGGCTTTCTTTGGGCTTTCTTTCCCCTTTCTTTGGGCTTTCTCTCCCATTTCTTTGGGCTTTCTTTCCCCTTTCTTTGGGATTTCTTTCCCCCTTTCTTTGGGCTTTCTTTCCCCTTTCTTTGGGCTTTCTTTCCCCTTTCTTTCCCCTTTCTTTGGGCTTTCTTTGGGCTTTCTTTGGGCTTTTCTTGGGCTTCCTTTGGGCTTTCTTTGGGCTTTCTTTGGGCTTTCCTTGGGCTTTCTTTCCCCTTTATTTGGGCTTTCTTTCCCCTTTCTTGGGGCTTTCTTTGGGCTTTCTTTGGGCTTTCTTTCCCCTTTCTTTGGGCTTTCTTTCTCCTTTCTTTGGGCTTTCTTTGGGCTTTCTTTGGGCTTTCTTTGGGCTTTCCTTCCTCTTTCTTTGGGCTTTCTTTGGGCTTTCTTTGGGCTTTCTTTGGGCTTTCTATGGGCTTTCTCTGGGCTTTCTTTGGGCTTTCTTTGGGCTTTCTTTGGGCTTCTTTCTCCTTTCTTTGGGCTTTCTTTGGGCTTTCTTTCCCCTTTCTTTGGGCTTTCTTTGGGCTTTCTTTGGGCTTTCTTTGGGCTTTCTTTGGGCTTTCTTTCCCCTTTCTTTGGGCTTTCTTCCCCTTTCTTTGGGCTTTCTTTCCCCTTTCTTTGGGCCTTCTTTCCTCTTTCTTTGGGCTTTCTTTGGGCTTTCTTTCCCCTTTCTTTGGGCTTTCTTTCCCCTTTCTTTGGGCTTTCTTTGGGCTTTCTTTCCCCTTTCTTTGGGCATTCTTTGGGCTTTCTTTCCCCTTTCTTTGGGCTTTCTTTCCCCTTTCTTTGGGCTTTCTTTCCCCTTTCTTTGGGCTTTCTTTCCCCTTTCTTTGGACTTTCTTTGGGCTTTCTTTCCCCTTTCTTTGGGCTTTCTTTGGGCTATCTTCCCATTTCTTTCCCCTTTCTTTGGGCTTTCTTTGGGCTTTCTTTCCCCTTTCTTTGGGCTTTCTTTGGGCTTTCTTTGGGCTTTCTTTGGGCTTTCTTTGGGCTTTCTTTGGGCTTTATTTCCCCTTTCTTTAGGCTTTCTTTCCCCTTACTTTGGGTTTTCTATCCCCTTTCTTTGGGCTTTCTTTCCCCTTTCTTTGGGCTTTCTTTCCCCTTTCTTTGGGCTTTCTTTGGGCTTTCTTTGGGCTTTCTTTCCCCTTTCTTTGGGCTTTCTCTCCCATTTCTTTGGGCTTTCTTTCCCCTTTCTTTGGGATTTCTTTCCCCTTTCTTTGGGCTTTCTTTCCCCTTTCTTTGGGCTTTCTTTCCCCTTCTTTCCCCTTTCTTTGGGCTTTCTTTGGGCTTTCTTTGGGCTTTTCTTGGGCTTCCTTTGGGCTTTCTTTGGGCTTTCTTTGGGCTTTCCTTGGGCTTTCTTTCCCCTTTATTTGGGCTTTCTTTCCCCTTTCTTGGGGCTTTCTTTGGGCTTTCTTTGGGCTTTCTTTCCCCTTTCTTTGGGCTTTCTTTCTCCTTTCTTTGGGCTTTCTTTGGGCTTTCTTTGGGCTTTCTTTGGGCTTTCCTTCCTCTTTCTTTGGGCTTTCTTTGGGCTTTCTTTGGGCTTTCTTTGGGCTTTCTATGGGCTTTCTCTGGGCTTTCTTTGGGCTTTCTTTGGGCTTTCTTTGGGCTTCTTTCTCCTTTCTTTGGGCTTTCTTTGGGCTTTCTTTCCCCTTTCTTTGGGCTTTCTTTGGGCTTTCTTTGGGCTTTCTTTGGGCTTTCTTTCCCCTTTCTTTGGGCTTTCTTTCCCCTTTCTTTGGGCTTTCTTTCCCCTTTCTTTGGGCCTTCTTTCCCTTTCTTTGGGCTTTCTTTGGGCTTTCTTTCCCCTTTCTTTGGGCTTTCTTTTCACTTTCTTTCCCCTTTCTTTAGGCTTTCTTTGGGCTTTCTTTGGGCTTTCTTTTCCCTTTCTTTGGGCTTTCTTTCCCCTTTCTTTGGACTTTCTTTGGGCTTTCTTTCCCCTTTCTTTGGGCTTTCTTTGGGCTATCTTCCCCTTTCTTTCCCCTTTCTTTGGGCTTTCTTTGGGCTTTCTTTCCCCTTTCCTTGGGCTTTCTTTCCCCTTTCTTTCACCTTTCTTTGGGCTTTCTTTGGGATTTCTTTGGGCTGTCTTTGGGCTTTCTTTGGGCTTTCTTTGGGCTTTCTTTGGGCTTTCTTTGGGCTTTCCTTGGGCTTTCTTTCCCCTTTCTTTGGGCTTTCTTTCCCCCTTTCTTTGGGCTTTCTTTGGGCTTTCTTTGGGCTTTCCTTGGGCTTCCTTTGGGCTTTCTTTGGGCTTTCTTTGGGCTTTCCTTGGGCTTTCTTTCCCCTTTCTTTGGGCTTTCTTTCCCCTTTCTTGGGGCTTTCTTTGGGCTTTCTTTGGGCTTTCTTTCCCATTTCTTTGGGCTTTCTTTCTCCTTTCTTTGGGCTTTCTTTGGGCTTTCTTTGGGCTTTCTTTGGGCTTTCCTTCCCCTTTCTTTGGGCTTTCTTTGGGCTTTCTTTGGGCTTTCTATGGGCTTTCTCTGGGCTTTCTTTGGGCTTTCTTTGGGCTTTCTTTGGGCTTCTTTCTCCTTTCTTTGGGCTTTCTTTGGGCTTTCTTTCCCCTTTCTTTGGGCTTTCTTTGGGCTTTCTTTGGGCTTTCTTTGGGCTTTCTTTCCCCTTTCTTTGGGCTTTCTTTCCCCTTTCTTTGGGCTTTCTTTCCCCTTTCTTTGGGCTTTTCTTTCCCCTTTCTTTGGGCTTTCTTTCCTCTTTCTTTGGGCTTTCTTTGGGCTTTCTTTCCCCTTTCTTTGGGCTTTCTTTCCCCTTTCTTTGGGCTTTCTTTGGGCTTTCTTTCCCCTTTCTTTGGGCTTTCTTTGGGCTTTCTTTGTGCTTTCTTTGGGCTTTCTTTCCCCTTTCTTTGGGCATTCTTTGGGCTTTCTTTGGGCTTTCTTTCCCCTTTCTTTGGGCTTTCTTTGGGCTTTCTTTGAGCTTCCTTTGGGCTTACTTTGGGCGTTCTTTGGGCTTTCTTTTGGCTTTCTTTGGGCTTTCTTTCCCCTTTCTTTGGGCTTTCTTTCCCCTTTCTTTGGGCTTTCTTTGGGCCTTCTTTGGACTTTCTTTGGGCTTTCTTTCCCCTTTCTTTGGGCTTTCTTTGGGCTTTCTTTCCCCTTTCTTTGGGCTTTCTTTGGGCTTTCTTTCCCCTTTCTTTTGCTTTCTTTGGGCTTTCTTTCCCCTTTCTTTGGACTTTCTTTGGGCTTTCTTTCCCCTTTCTTTGGGCTTTCTTTGGGCTATCTTCCCCTTTCTTTCCCCTTTCTTTGGGCTTTCTTTCCCCTTTCTTTGGGCTTTCTTTGGGCTTTCTTTGGACTTTCTTTCCCCTTTCTTTGGGCTTTCTTTCCACTTTCTTTGGGCTTTCTTTCCCCTTTCTTTGGGCTTTCTTTCCATTTCATTCTGCTTTCTTTGGGCTTTCTTTGGCCTTTCTTTCGGCTTTCCTTCCCCTTTCTTTGGGCTTTCTTTCCCCTTTCTTTGGCTTTCTTTCCCCTTTCTTTGGGATTTCTTTCCCCTTTCTTTGGGCTTTCTTTCCCCTTTCTTTGGGCTTTTTTGCCCCTTTCTTTGGGCTTTCTTTGGGCTTTATTTGGGCTTTCTTTGGGCTTTCTTTGGGCTTTCTTTGGGATTTCTTTGGGATTTCTTTGGGCTTTCTTTCCCCTTTCTTAGGGCTTTCTTTGGGTTTTCTTTCCCCTTTCTTTGGCTTTCTTTGGGATTTCTTTCCCCTTTCTGTGGGCTTTCTTTGGGCTTTCTTTCCCCTTTCTTTGGGTTTTCTTTGGGCTTTCTTTCCCCTTTCTTTGGGCTTTCTTTCCCCTTTCTTTGGGCTTTCTTTGGGCTTTCTTTCGCCTTTCTTTCGGCTTTCTTTCCCCTTTCTTTGGGCTTTCTTCCCCCTTCTTTGGGCTTTCTTTCCCCTTTCTTTGGGCTTTCTTTCCCCTCTCTTTGGGCTTTCTTTCCCCTTTCTTTCCCCTTTCTTTCCCCTTTCTTTTTCCTTTCTTTCCCCTTTTTTTCCCCCTTGTTTCCCCTTTCTTTGGGCTTTCTTTCCCCTTTCTTTGGGCTTTCTTTGGGATTTCTTTCCCCTTTCTTTGGGATTTCTTTCCCCGTTCTTTGGGCTTTCTTTCCCCTTTCTTTGGGCTTTCTTTCCCCTTTCTTTGGGCTTTCTTTCCCCTTTCTTTCTGCTTTCTTTCCCCTTTCTTTGGGCTTTCTTTGGCCTTTCTTTCCCCTTTCTTTGGGCTTTCTTTGGGCTTTCCTTGGGCTTTCTTTCCCCTTTCTTTGGGCTTTCTTTGGACTTTCTTTGGGCTTTCTTTGGGCTTTCTTTGGGCTTTCTTTCCCCTTTCTTTGGGCATTCTTTGGGCTTTCTTTCCCCTTTCTTTGGGCTTTCTTTGGGCTTTCTTTGTGCTTTCTTTCCCCTTTCTTTGGGCTTTCTTTCCCCTTTCTTTGGGCTTTCTTTCCCCTTTCTTTGGGCTTTCTTTCCCCTTTCTTTGGGCTTTCTTTCCATTTCATTCTGCTTTCTTTGGGCTTTCTTTGGCCTTTCTTTCGGCTTTCCTTCCCCTTTCTTTGGGCTTTCTTTCCCCTTTCTTTGGCTTTCTTTCCCCTTTCTTTGGGATTTCTTTCCCCTTTCTTTGGGCTTTCTTTCCCCTTTCTTTGGGCTTTCTTGCCCCTTTCTTTGGGCTTTCTTTGGGCTTTCTTTGTGCTTTCTTTGGGCTTTCTTTCCCCTTTCTTTGGGCATTCTTTGGGCTTTCTTTGGGCTTTCCTTCCCCTTTCTTTGGGCTTTCTTTCCCCTTTCTTTGGGCTTTCTTTCCCCTTTCTTTGGGCTTTCTTGGGGCTTTCTTTGGACTTTCTTTGGGCTTTCTTTCCCCTTTCTTTGGGCTTTCTTTGGGCTTTCTTTCCCCTTTCTTTGGGATTTCTTTGGGCTTTCTTTGGGCTTTCTTTCCCCTTTCTTTGGACTTTCTTTGGGCTTTCTTTCCCCTTTCTTTGGGCTTTCTTTGGGCTATCTTCCCCTTTCTTTCCCCTTTCTTTGGGCTTTCTTTCCCCTTTCTTTGGGCTTTCTTTGGGCTTTCTTTGGACTTTCTTTCCCCTTTCTTTGGGCTTTCTTTCCCCTTTCTTTGGGCTTTCTTTCCATTTCATTCTGCTTTCTTTGGGCTTTCTTTGGCCTTTCTTTCGGCTTTCCTTCCCCTTTCTTTGGGCTTTCTTTCCCCTTTCTTTGGCTTTCTTTCCCCTTTCTTTGGGATTTCTTTCCCCTTTCTTTGGGCTTTCTTTCCCCTTTCTTTGGGCTTTCTTGCCCCTTTCTTTGGGCTTTCTTTGGGCTTTCTTTGGGCTTTCTTTGGGCTTTCTTTGGGCTTTCTTTGGGATTTCTTTGGGATTTCTTTGGGCTTTCTTTCCCCTTTCTTAGGGCTTTCTTTGGGTTTTCTTTCCCCTTTCTTTGGCTTTCTTTGGGATTTCTTTCCCCTTTCTGTGGGCTTTCTTTGGGCTTTCTTTCCCCTTTCTTTGGGTTTTCTTTGGGCTTTCTTTCCCCTTTCTTTGGGCTTTCTTTCCCCTTTCTTTGGGCTTTCTTTGGGCTTTCTTTCGCCTTTCTTTCGGCTTTCTTTCCACTTTCTTTGGGCTTTCTTCCCCCTTCTTTGGGCTTTCTTTCCCCTTTCTTTGGGCTTTCTTTCCCCTCTCTTTGGGCTTTCTTTCCCCTTTCTTTCCCCTTTCTTTCCCCTTTCTTTTTCCTTTCTTTCCCCTTTTTTTCCCCCTTGTTTCCCCTTTCTTTGGGCTTTCTTTCCCCTTTCTTTGGGCTTTCTTTGGGATTTCTTTCCCCTTTCTTTGGGATTTCTTTCCCCGTTCTTTGGGCTTTCTTTCCCCTTTCTTTGGGCTTTCTTTCCCCTTTCTTTGGGCTTTCTTTCCCCTTTCTTTCTGCTTTCTTTCCCCTTTCTTTGGGCTTTCTTTGGCCTTTCTTTCCCCTTTCTTTGGGCTTTCTTTGGGCTTTCCTTGGGCTTTCTTTCCCCTTTCTTTGGGCTTTCTTTGGACTTTCTTTGGGCTTTCTTTGGGCTTTCTTTGGGCTTTCTTTCCCCTTTCTTTGGGCATTCTTTGGGCTTTCTTTCCCCTTTCTTTGGGCTTTCTTTGGGCTTTCTTTGTGCTTTCTTTCCCCTTTCTTTGGGCTTTCTTTGGCTTTCTTTCCCCTTTCTTTAGGCTTTCTTTGGGCTTTCTTTCCCCTTTCTTTGGGCTTTCTTTCCCCTTTCTTTGGGCTTTCTTTCCCCTTTTTTTGGACTTTCTTTGGGCTTTCTTTCCCCTTTCTTTGGGCTTTCTTTGGGCTATCTTCCCCTTTCTTTCCCCTTTCTTTGGGCTTTCTTTGGGCTTTCTTTCCCCTTTCTTTGGGCTTTCTTTGGGCTTTCTTTGGGCTTTGTTTGGGCTTTCTTTGGGCTTTATTTCCCCTTTCTTTGGGCTTTCTTTCCCCTTCCTTTGGGTTTTCTATCCCCTTTCTTTGGGCTTTCTTTCCCCTTTCTTTGGGCTTTCTTTCCCCTTTCTTTGGGCTTTCTTTGGGCTTTCTTTGGGCTTTCTTTCCCCTTTCTTTGGGCTTTCTCTCCCATTTCTTTGGGCTTTCTTTCCCCTTTCTTTGGGATTTCTTTCCCCTTTCTTTGGGCTTTCTTTCCCCTTTCTTTGGGCTTTCTTTCCCCTTTCTTTCCCCTTTCTTTGGGCTTTCTTTGGGCTTTCTTTGGGCTTTCTTTCCCCTTTCTTTGGGCTTTCTTTGGGCTTTCTTTGGGCTTTCCTTGGGCTTCCTTTGGGCTTTCTTTGGGCTTTCTTTGGAATTTCTTTGGGATTTCTTTGGGCTTTCTTTCCCCTTTCTTTGGGCTTTCTTTCCCCTTTCGTGGGGCTTTCTTCGGGCTTTCTTTGGGCTTTCTTTCCCCTTTCTTTGGGCTTTCTTTGGGCTTTCTTTGGGCTTTCTTTGGGCTTTCCTTCCCCTTTCTTTGGGCTTTCTTTGGTCTTTCTTTGGGCTTTCTTTGGGCTTTATATGGGCTTTCTCTGGGGTTTCTTTGGGCTTTCTTTGGGCTTTCTCTGGGCTTTCTTTGGGCTTCTTTCCCCTTTCTTTGGGCTTTCTTTGTGCTTTCTTTGGGCTTTCTTTGGGCTTTCTTTCCCCTTTCTTTGGGCATTCTTTTGGCTTTCTTTCCCCTTTCTTTGGGCTTTCTTTGGGCTTTCTTTGTGCTTTCTTTCCCCTTTCTTTGGGCTTTCTTTTCACTTTCTTTCCCCTTTCTTTAGGCTTTCTTTGGGCTTTCTTTGGGCTTTCTTTTCCCTTTCTTTGGGCTTTCTTTCCCCTTTCTTTGGACTTTCTTTGGGCTTTCTTTCCCCTTTCTTTGGGCTTTCTTTCCCCTTTCTTTCACCTTTCTTTGGGCTTTCTTTGGGATTTCTTTGGGCTGTCTTTGGGCTTTCTTTGGGCTTTCTTTGGGATTTCCTTGGGCTTTCTTTCCCCTTTCTTTGGGCTTTCTTTGGGCTTTCTTTGGGCTTTCCTTGGGCTTCCTTTGGGCTTTCTTTGGGCTTTCTTTGGGCTTTCCTTGGGCTTTCTTTCCCCTTTCTTTGGGCTTTCTTTCCCCTTTCTTGGGGCTTTCTTTGGGCTTTCTTTCCCCTTTCTTTGGGCTTTCTTTCTCCTTTCTTTGGGCTTTCTTTGGGCTTTCTTTGGGCTTTCTTGGGGTTTCCTTCCCCTTTCTCTGGGCTTTCTTTGGGCTTTCTTTGGGCTTTCTTTGGGCTTTTTATGGGCTTTCTCTGGGCTTTCTTTGGGCTTTCTTTGGGCTTTCTTTGGGCTTCTTTCTCCTTTCTTTGGGCTTTCTTTGGGCTTTCTTTCCCCTTTCTTTGGGCTTTCTTTGGGCTTTCTTTGGGCTTTCTTTGGGCTTTCTTTCCCCTTTCTTTGGGATTTCTTTCCCCTTTCTTTGGGCTTTCTTTCCCCTTTCTTTGGGCTTTCTTTCCCCTTTCTTTGGGCTTTCTTTCCTCTTTCTTTGGGCTTTCTTTGGGCTTTCTTTCCCCTTTCTTTGGGCTTTCTTTCCCCTTTCTTTGGGCTTTCTTTGGGCTTTCTTTCCCCTTTCTTTGGGCTTTCTTTGGGCTTTCTTTGTGCTTTCTTTGGGCTTTCTTTCCCCTTTCTTTGGGCATTCTTTGGGCTTTCTTTGGGCTTTCTTTCCCCTTTCTTTGGGCTTTCTTTGGGCTTTCTTTGAGCTTCCTTTGGGCTTACTTTGGGCGTTCTTTGGGCTTTCTTTTGGCTTTCTTTGGGCTTTCTTTCCCCTTTCTTTGGGCTTTCTTTCCCCTTTCTTTGGGCTTTCTTTGGGCTTTCTTTGGACTTTCTTTGGGCTTTCTTTCCCCTTTCTTTGGGCTTTCTTTGGGCTTTCTTTCCCCTTTGTTTGGGCTTTCTTTGGGCTTTCTTTGGGCTTTCTTTCCCCTTTCTTTGTGCTTTCTTTGGGCTTTCTTTCCCCTTTCTTTGGACTTTCTTTGGGCTTTCTTTCCCCTTTCTTTGGGCTTTCTTTGGGCTATCTTCCCCTTTCTTTCCCCTTTCTTTGGGCTTTCTTTGGACTTTCTTTCCCCTTTATTTGGGCTTTCTTTCCCCTTTCTTTGGGCTTTCTTTCCCCTTTCTTTGGGCTTTCTTTCCATTTCATTCTGCTTTCTTTGGGCTTTCTTTGGCCTTTCTTTCGGCTTTCCTTCCCCTTTCTTTGGGCTTTCTTTCCCCTTTCTTTGGCTTTCTTTCCCCTTTCTTTGGGATTTCTTTCCCCTTTCTTTGGGCTTTCTTTCCCCTTTCTTTGGGCTTTCTTGCCCCTTTCTTTGGGCTTTCTTTGGGCTTTCTTTGGGCTTTCTTTGGGCTTTCTTTGGGCTTTCTTTGGGCTTTCTTTCCCCTTTCTTTGGGCTTTCTTTGGGCTTTCCTTAGGCTTCCTTTGGGCTTTCTTTGGGCTTTCTTTGGGCTTTCTTTGGGATTTCTTTGGGATTTCTTTGGGCTTTCTTTCCCCTTTCTTTCCCCTTTCTTTCCCCTTTCTTTGGGCTTTCTTTCCCCTTTCTTAGGGCTTTCTTTGGGTTTTCTTTCCCCTTTCTTTGGCTTTCTTTGGGATTTCTTTCCCCTTTCTGTGGGCTTTCTTTGGGCTTTCTTTCCCCTTTCTTTGGGTTTTCTTTGGGCTTTCTTTCCCCTTTCTTTGGGCTTTCTTTCCCCTTTCTTTGGGCTTTTTTTGGGCTTTCTTTCGCCTTTCTTTCGGCTTTCTTTCCCCTTTCTTTGGGCTTTCTTCCCCCTTCTTTGGGCTTTCTTTCCCCTTTCTTTGGGCTTTCTTTCCCCTCTCTTTGGGCTTTCTTTCCCCTTTCTTTCCCCTTTCTTTCCCCTTTCTTTTTCCTTTCTTTTCCATTTTTTTCCCCTTTGTTTCTCCTTTTCTTTGGGCTTTCTTTCCCCTTTCTTTGGGCTTTCTTTGGGCTTTCTTTCCCCTTTCTTTGGACTTTCTTATGGCTTTCTTTCCCCTTTCTTTGGGCTTTCTTTGGGCTTTCTTTGGGCTATCTTCCCCTTTCTTTCCCCTTTCTTTGGGCTTTCTTTGGGCTTTCTTTCCCCTTTCTTTGGGCTTTCTTTGGGCTTTCTTTGGGCTTTCTTTCCCCTTTCTTTGGGCTTTCTTTCCCCTTTCTTAGGGCTTTCTTTCCCCTTTCTTTGGGCTTTCTTTGGGCTTTCTTTGGGCTTTCTTTGTGCTTTCTTTCGGCTTTCCTTCCCCTTTCTTTGGGCTTTCTTTGGGCTTTCTTTGGGCTTTCTATGGGCTTTCTCTGGGCTCTCTTTGGGCTTTCTTTGGGCTTTCTTTGGGCTTCTTTCCCCTTTCTTTGGGCTTTCTTTGGGCTTTCTTTCCCCTTTCTTTGGGCTTTCTTTCCCCTTTCGTGGGGCTTTCTTTGGCCTTTCTTTGGGCTTTCTTTCCCCTTTCTTTGGGCATTCTTTGGGCTTTCTTTCCCCTTTCTTTGGGCTTTCTTTGGGCTGTCTTTGGGCTGTCTTTGGGCTTTCATTCCCCTTTCTTTGGGCTTTCTTTGGGCTTTCTTTCCCCTTTCTTTGGGCTTTCTTTGGGCTTTCTTTGAGCTTCCTTTGGACTTACTTTAGGCTTTCTTTGGGCTTTCTTTGGGCTTTCTTTGGGCTTTCTTTGGGCTTCTTTCCCCTTTCTTTGAGCTTTCTTTCCCCTTTCTTTAGGCTTTCTTTGGGCTTTCTTTGGGCTTTCTTTCCCCTTTCTTTGGGCTTTCTTTGGGCTTTCTTTCCCCTTTCTTTGGACTTTCTTTGGGCTTTCTTTCCCCTTTCTTCGGGCTTTCTTTGGGCTTTCTTTCCCCTTTCTTTGGTCTTTCTTTCCCCTTTCTTTGGGCTTTCTTTCCCCTTTCTTTGGGCTTTCTTTGGGATTTCTTTGGGCTTTCTTTCCCCTTTCTTTGGGCTTTCTTTGGGCTTTCTTTGGGCTTTAATTTGGGCTTTCTTTGGGCTTTCTATGGGCTTTCTCTGGGCTTTCTTTGGGCTTTCTTTGGGCTTTCTTTGGGATTCTTTCCCCTTTCTTTGGGCTTTCTTTGGGCTTTTCTTCCCCTTTCTTTGGGCTTTCTTTGGGCTTTCTTTCCCCTTTCTTTGGGCTTTCTTTCCCCTTTCTTTGGGCTTTCTTTGGGCTTTCTTTGCGCTTCTTTCCCCTTTCTTTGGGCTTTCTTTCGGCTTTCTTACCCCTTTCTTTGGGCTTTCTTTCCCCTTTCTTTGGGCTTTCTTTGGGCTTTCTTTGGGCTTTCTTTGGGCTTTCTTTGGGCTTTCGTTCCCCTTTCTTTGGGCATTCTTTGGGCTTTCTTTCCCATTTCTTTGGGCTTTCTTTGGGCTGTCTTTGGGCTTTCTTTCCCCTTTCTTTGGGCTTTCTTTGAGCTTTCTTTCCCCTTTCTTTGGGCTTTCTTTTGGCTTTCTTTGAGCATCCTTTGGACTTACTTTAGGCTTTCTTTGGGCTTTCTTTCGGCTTTCTTTGGGCTTTCTTTCCCCTTCCTTTGGGCATTCTTTGGGCTTTCTTTCCCATTTCTTTGGGCTTTCTTTGGGCTCTCTTTGGGCTTTCTTTCCCCTTTCTTTGGG
Source organism: Columba livia (assembly GCF_036013475.1). NCBI lineage: Eukaryota > Metazoa > Chordata > Aves > Columbiformes > Columbidae > Columba > Columba livia. The sequence continues at coordinate 49,639 of NW_027043488.1, forward strand.
CTTTCTTTGAGCTTTCTTTCCCCTTTCTTTGGGCTTTCTTTGGGCTTTCTTTGAGCATCCTTTGGACTTACTTTAGGCTTTCTTTGGGCTTTCTTTCGGATTTCTTTGGGCTTTCTTTCCCCTTTCTTTGGGCTTTCTTTCCCCTTTCTTTTGGCTTTCATTGGGCTTTCTTTGGGCTTTCTTTCCCCTTTCTTTGGGCATTCTTTGGGCTTTCTTTCCCCTTTCTTTGGGCTTTCTTTGGGCTTTCTTTGTGCTTTCTTTCCCCTTTCTTTGGGCTTTCTTTTGGCTTTCTTTCCCCTTTCTTTAGGCTTTCTTTGGGCTTTCTTTGGGCTTTCTTTCCCCTTTCTTTGGGCTTTCTTTCCCCTTTCTTTGGACTTTCTTTGGGCTTTCTTTCCCCTTTCTTTGGGCTTTCTTTGGGCTATCTTCCCCTTTCTTTCCCCTTTCTTTGGGCTTTCTTTGGGCTTTCTTTCCCCTTTCTTGGGCTTTCTTTGGGCTTTCTTTGGGCTTTCTTTGGGCTTTATTTCCCTTTTCTTTGGGCTTTCTTTCCCCTTTCTTTGGGCTTTCTATCCCCTTTCTTTGGGCTTTCTTTCCCCTTTCTTCGGGCTTTCTTTCCCCTTTCTTTGGGCTTTCTTTGGGCTTTCTTTGGGCTTTCTTTCCCCTTTCTTTGGGCTTTCTTTCCCATTTCTTTGGGCTTTCTTTCCCCTTTCTTTGGGATTTCTTTCCCCTTTCTTTGGGCTTTCTTTCCCCTTTCTTTGGGCTTTCTTTGGGGTTTCTTTCTCCTTTATTTTCCCTTTTTTGGGCTTTCTTTCCCCTTTCTTTGGGCTTTCTTTGGGCTTTCTTTCCCCTTTCCTTGGGTTTCTTTGGGCTTTCTTTGGGATTTCTTTGGGATTTCTTTGGGCTTTCTTTCCCCTTTCTTTGGGCTTTCTTTCCCCTTTCTTTGGGCTTTCTTTCCCCTTTCTTTGGGCTTTCTTTGGGCCTTCTATGGGCTTTCTCTGGGCTTTCTTTGGGCTTTATTTGGGCTTTCTTTCTGCTTCTTTCCCCTTTCTTTGGGCTTTCTTTGGGCTTTCTTTCCCCTTTCTTTGGCCTTTCCTTCCCCTTTCTTTGGGCTTTCTTTCCCCTTTCTTTGGGCTTTCTTTCCTCTTTCTTTGGGCATTCTTTGGGCTTTCTTTCCCCTTTCTTTGGGCTTTCTTTCCCCTTTCTTTGGGCTTTCTTTGGGCTTTCTTTCCCCTTTCTTTGGGCTTTCTTTGGGCTTTCTTTGGGCTTTCTTTGGGCTTTCTTTGGGGTTTCTTTCCCTGTTCCTTGGGCTTTCTTTGGGCTTTCTTTCCCCTTTGTTTGGGCTTTCTTTGAGCTTTCTTTGGGCTGTCTTTGGGCTTTCTTTGGGCTTTCTTTGGGCTTTTTTTGGGCTTTCTTTGGGCTTTCTTTCCCCTTCCTTTGGGTTTTCTTTGGGCTTTCTTTCAGCTTTCTTTGGGCTTTCTTTCCCCTTTGTTTGGGCTTTCTTTCCCCTTTCTTTGGGCTTTCTTTGGGCTTTCTTTGGGGTTTCTTTCCCCTTTCTTTGGGCTTTCTTTGGGCTTTGTTTGGGCTTTCTTTGGGCTTTCTTTGGGCTTTCTTTCCCCTTTCTTTGGGCTTTCTTTTGGCTTTCTTTCCCCTTTCTTTAGGCTTTCTTTGGGCTTTCCTTGGGCTTTCTTTCCCCTTTCTTTGGGCTTTCTTTGGGCTTTCTTTCCCCTTTCTTTGGACTTTCTTTGGGCTTTCTTTCCCCTTTCTTTGGGCTTTCTTTGGGCTTTCTTTGGGCTATCTTCCCCTTTCTTTCCCCTTTCTTTGGGCTTTCTTTGGGCTTTCTTTCCCCTTTCTTTGGGCTTTCTTTGGGCTTTCTTTGGGCTTTCTTTCCCCTTTCTTTGGGCTTTCTTTCCCCTTTCTTAGGGCTTTCTTTCCCCTTTCTTTGGGCTTTCTTTGGGCTTTCTTTGGGCTTTCTTTGGGCTTTCTTTGGGCTTTCTTTCGGCTTTCCTTCCCCTTTCTTTGGGCTTTCTTTGGGCTTTCTTTGGGCTTTCTTTGGGCTTTCTTTCGCCTTTCTTTCGGCTTTCTTTCCCCTTTCTTTGGGCTTTCTTCCCCCTTCTTTGGGCTTTCTTTCCCCTTTCTTTGGGCTTTCTTTCCCCTCTCTTTGGGCTTTCTTTCCCCTTTCTTTCCCCGTTCTTTCCCCTCTCTTTTTCCTTTCTTTTCCCTTTTTTTCCTCTTTGTTTCCCCTTTTCTTTGGGCTTTCTTTCCCCTTTCTTTGGGCTTTCTTTCCCCTTTCTTTGGCTTTCTTTCCCCTTTCTTTGGGATTTCTTTCCCCTTTCTTTGGGCTTTCTTTCCCCTTTCTTTGGGCTTTCTTTCCCCTTTCTTTGGGCTTTCTTTGGGCTTTCTTTGGGCTTTCTTTGGGCTTTCTTTGGGCTTTCTTTGGGCTTTCTTTCCCCTTTCTTTGGGCTTTCTTTGGGCTTTCCTTAGGCTTCCTTTGGGCTTTCTTTGGGCTTTCTTTGGGATTTCTTTGGGCTTTCTTTCCCCTTTCTTTCCGCTTTCTTTCCCCTTTCTTTCCCCTTTCTTTCCCCTTTCTTTGGGCTTTCTTTCCCCTTTCTTAGGGCTTTCTTTGGGTTTTCTTTCCCCTTTCTTTGGCTTTCTTTGGGATTTCTTTCCCCTTTCTGTGGGCTTTCTTTGGGCTTTCTTTCCCCTTTCTTTGGGTTTTCTTTGGGCTTTCTTTCCCCTTTCTTTGGGCTTTCTTTCCCCTTTCTTTGGGCTTTCTTTGGGCTTTCTTTCGCCTTTCTTTCGGCTTTCTTTCCCCTTTCTTTGGGCTTTCTTCCCCCTTCCTTGGGCTTTCTTTCCCCTTTCTTTGGGCTTTCTTTCCCCTCTCTTTGGGCTTTCTTTCCCCTTTCTTTCCCCTTTCTTTCCCCTTTCTTTTTCCTTTCTTTTCCCTTTTTTTCCCCTTTGTTTCCCCTTTTCTTTGGGCTTTCTTTCCCCTTTCTTTGGGCTTTCTTTGGGCTTTCTTTCCCCTTTCTTTGGACGTTCTTTGGGCTTTCTTTCCCCTTTCTTTGGGCTTTCTTTGGGCTTTCTTTGGGCTTTCTTTCCCCTTTCTTTGGGCTTTCTTTCCCCTTTCTTAGGGCTTTCTTTCCCCTTTCTTTGGGCTTTCTTTGGGCTTTCTTTGGGCTTTCTTTGGGCTTTCTTTCGGCTTTCCTTCCCCTTTCTTTGGGCTTTCTTTGGGCTTTCTTTGGGCTTTCTTTGGGCTTTCTATGGGCTTTCTCTGGGCTTTCTTTGGGCTTTCTTTGGGCTTTCTTTGGGCTTCTTTCCCCTTTCTTTGGGCTTTCTTTGGGCTTTCTTTCCCCTTTCTTTGGGCTTTCTTTCCCCTTTCGTGGGGCTTTCTTTGGCCTTTCTTTGGGCTTTCTTTGGGCTTTCTTTCCCCTTTCTTTGGGCATTCTTTGGGCTTTCTTTCCCCTTTCTTTGGGCTTTCTTTGGGCTGTCTTTGGGCTTTCATTCCCCTTTCTTTGGGCTTTCTTTGGGCTTTCTTTCCCCTTTCTTTGGGCTTTCTTTGGGCTTTCTTTGAGCTTCCTTTGGACTTACTTTAGGCTTTCTTTGGGCTTTCTTTGGGCTTTCTTTCCCCTTTCTTTGGGCTTTCTTTCCCCTTTCTTTGGGCTTTCTTTCCCCTTTCTTTAGGCTTTCTTTGGGCTTTCTTTGGGCTTTCTTTGGGCTTTCTTTCCCCTTTCTTTGGGCTTTCTTTGGGCTTTCTTTCCCCTTTCTTTGGACTTTCTTTGGGCTTTCTTTCCCCTTTATTTGGGCTTTCTTTGGGCTTTCTTTCCCCTTTCTTTGGTATTTCTTTCCCCTTTCTTTGGGCTTTCTTTCCCCTTTCTTTGGGCTTTCTTTGGGATTTCTTTGGGCTTTCTTTCCCCTTTCTTTGGGCTTTCTTTGGGCTTTCTTTGGGCTTTCTTTGGGCTTTCTTTGGGCTTTCTTTGGGCTTTCTATGGGCTTTCTCTGGACTTTCTTTGGGCTTTCTTTGGGCTTTCTTTGGGATTCTTTCACCTTTCTTTGGGCTTTCTTTGGGCTTTTCTTCCCCTTTCTTTGGGCTTTCTTTGGGCTTTCTTTGGGCTTTCTATGGGCTTTCTCTGGGCTTTCTTTGGGCTTTCTTTGGGCTTTCTTTGGGCTTCTTTCCCCTTTCTTTGGGCTTTCTTTGGGCTTTCTTACCCCTTTCTTTGGGCTTTCTTTCCCCTTTCTTTGGGCATTCTTTGGGCTTTCTTTCCCCTTTCTTTGGGCTTTCTTTGGGCTTTCTTTGGGCTTTCTTTGGGCTTTCTTTGGGATTTCTTTGGGCTTTCGTTCCCCTTTCTTTGGGCATTCTTTGGGCTTTCTTTCCCATTTCTTTGGGCTTTCTTTGGGCTGTCTTTGGGCTTTCTTTCCCCTTTCTTTGGGCTTTCTTTGAGCTTTCTTTCCCCTTTCTTTGGGCTTTCTTTGGGCTTTCTTTGAGCATCCTTTGGACTTACTTTAGGCTTTCTTTGGGCTTTCTTTCGGCTTTCTTTGGGCTTTCTTTCCCCTTCCTTTGGGCATTCTTTGGGCTTTCTTTCCCATTTCTTTGGGCTTTCTTTGGGCTCTCTTTGGGCTTTCTTTCCCTTTCTTTGGGCTTTCTTTGAGCTTTCTTTCCCCTTTCTTTGGGCTTTCTTTGGGCTTTCTTTGAGCATCCTTTGGACTTACTTTAGGCTTTCTTTGGGCTTTCTTTCGGCTTTCTTTGGGCTTTCTTTCTCCTTTCTTTGGGCTTTCTTTCCCCTTTCTTTTGGCTTTCATTGGGCTTTCTTTGGGCTTTCTTTCCACTTTCTTTGGGCATTCTTTGGGCTTTCTTTCCCCTTTCTTTGGGCTTTCTTTGGGCTTTCTTTGTGCTTTCTTTCCCCTTTCTTTGGGCTTTCTTTTGGCTTTCTTTCCCCTTTCTTTAGGCTTTCTTTGGGCTTTCTTTGGGCTTTCTTTCCCCTTTCTTTGGGCTTTCTTTCCCCTTTCTTTGGACTTTCTTTGGGCTTTCTTTCCCCTTTCTTTGGGCTTTCTTTGGGCTATCTTCCCCTTTCTTTCCCCTTTCTTTGGGCTTTCTTTGGGCTTTCTTTCCCCTTTCTTTGGGATTTCTTTGGGCTTTCTTTGGGCTTTCTTTGGGCTTTATTTCCCTTTTCTTTGGGCTTTCTTTCCCCTTTCTTTGGGCTTTCTATCCCCTTTCTTTGGGCTTTCTTTCCCCTTTCTTCGGGCTTTCTTTCCCCTTTCTTTGGGCTTTCTTTGGGCTTTCTTTGGGCTTTCTTTCCCCTTTCTTTGGGCTTTCTTTCCCATTTCTTTGGGCTTTCTTTCCCCTTTCTTTGGGATTTCTTTCCCCTTTCTTTGGGCTTTCTTTCCCCTTTCTTTGGGCTTTCTTTCCCCTTTCTTTGGGCTTTCTTTGGGGTTTCTTTCTCCTTTATTTTTCCTTTTTTGGGCTTTCTTTCCCCTTTCTTTGGGCTTTCTTTGGGCTTTCTTTCCCCTTTCCTTGGGCTTTCTTTGGGCTTTCTTTGGGATTTCTTTGGGATTTCTTTGGGCTTTCTTTCCCCTTTCTTTGGGCTTTCTTTCCCCTTTCTTTGGGCTTTCTTTCCCCTTTCTTTGGGCTTTCTTTGGGCCTTCTATGGGCTTTCTCTGGGCTTTCTTTGGGCTTTATTTGGGCTTTCTTTCTGCTTCTTTCCCCTTTCTTTGGGCTTTCTTTGGGCTTTCTTTCCCCTTTCTTTGGCCTTTCCTTCCCCTTTCTTTGGGCTTTCTTTCCCCTTTCTTTGGGCATTCTTTGGGCTTTCTTTCCCCTTTCTTTGGGCTTTCTTTCCCCTTTCTTTGGGCTTTCTTTGGGCTTTCTTTCCCCTTTCTTTGGCCTTTCCTTCCCCTTTCTTTGGGCTTTCTTTCCCCTTTCTTTGGGCATTCTTTGGGCTTTCTTTCCCCTTTCTTTGGGCTTTCTTTCCCCTTTCTTTGGGCTTTCTTTGGCCTTTCCTTCCCCTTTCTTTGGGCTTTCTTTCCTCTTTCTTTGGGCATTCTTTGGGCTTTCTTTCCCCTTTCTTTGGGCTTTCTTTCCCCTTTCTTTGGGCTTTCTTTGGGCTTTCTTTCCCCTTTCTTTGGGATTTCTTTGGGCTTTCTTTCTCCTTTCTTTGGGCTTTCTTTGGGCTTTCTTTCCCTGTTCCTTGGGCTTTCTTTGGGCTTTCTTTCCCCTTTGTTTGGGCTTTCTTTGAGCTTTCTTTGGGCTTTCTTTGGGCTTTCTTTGGGCTTTCTTTGGGCTTTTTTTGGGCTTTCTTTGGGCTTTCTTTCCCCTTCATTTGGGCTTTCTTTGGGCTTTCTTTCGGCTTTCTTTGGGCTTTCTTTCCCATTTCTTTGGGTTTTCTTTCCCCTTTCTTTGGGCTTTCTTTGGGCTTTCTTTGGGGTTTCTTTCCCCTTTCTTTGGGCTTTCTTTGGGCTTTGTTTGGGCTTTCTTTGGGCTTTCTTTGGGCTTTCTTTCCCCTTTCTTTGGGCTTTCTTTCGGCTTTCTTTCCCCTTTCTTTAGGCTTTCTTTGGGCTTTCTTTGGGCTTTCTTTCCCCTTTCTTTGGGCTTTCTTTGGGCTTTCTTTCCCCTTTCTTTGGGCTTTCTTTGGGCTTTCTCTCCCCTTTCTTTGGGCTTTCTTTGGGCTTTCTTTGGGCTATCTTCCCATTTCTTTCCCCTTTCTTTGGGCTTTCTTTGGGCTTTCTTTCCCCTTTCTTTGGGCTTTCTTTGGGCTTTCTTTGGGCTTTCTTTCCCCTTTCTTTGGGCTTTCTTTCCCCTTTCTTAGGGCTTTCTTTCCCCTTTCTTTGGGCTTTCTTTGGGCTTTCTTTGGGCTTTCTTTGGGCTTTCTTTCGGCTTTCCTTCCCCTTTCTTTGGGCTTTCTTTGGGCTTTCTTTGGGCTTTCTTTGGGCTTTCTTTGGGCTTTCTTTCGCCTTTCTTTCGGCTTTCTTTCCCCTTTCTTTGGGCTTTCTTCCCCCTTCTTTGGGCTTTCTTTCCCCTTTCTTTGGGCTTTCTTTCCCCTCTCTTTGGGCTTTCTTTCCCCTTTCTTTCCCCTTTCTTTCCCCTTTCTTTTTCCTTTCTTTTCCCTTTTTTTCCCCTTTGTTTCCCCTTTTCTTTGGGCTTTCTTTCCCCTTTCTTTGGGCTTTCTTTGGGCTTTCTTTCCCCTTTCTTTGGACTTTCTTTGGGCTTTCTTTCCCCTTTCTTTGGGCTTTCTTTGGAATTTCTTTGGGCTATCTTCCCCTTTCTTTCCCCTTTCTTTGGGCTTTCTTTGGGCTTTCTTTCCCCTTTCTTTGGGCTTTCTTTGGGCTTTCTTTGGGCTTTCTTTCCCCTTTCTTTGGGCTTTCTTTCCCCTTTCTTAGGGCTTTCTTTCCCCTTTCTTTGGGCTTTCTTTGGGCTTTCTTTGGGCTTTCTTTGGGCTTTCTTTCGGCTTTCCTTCCCCTTTCTTTGGGCTTTCTTTGGGCTTTCTTTGGGCTTTCTTTGGGCTTTCTTTGGGCTTTCTTTGGGCTTTCTATGGCCTTTCTCTGGGCTTTCTTTGGGCTTTCTTTGGGCTTTCTTTGGGCTTCTTTCCCCTTTCTTTGGGCTTTCTTTGGGCTTTCTTTCCCCTTTCTTTGGGCTTTCTTTCCCCTTTCGTGGGGCTTTCTTTGGCCTTTCTTTGGGCTTTCTTTGGGCTTTCTTTCCCCTTTCTTTGGGCATTCTTTGGGCTTTCTTTCCCCTTTCTTTGGGCTTTCTTTGGGCTGTCTTTGGGCTTTCATTCCACTTTCTTTGGGCTTTCTTTGGGCTTTCTTTCCCCTTTCTTTGGGCTTTCTTTGGGCTTTCTTTGAGCTTCCTTTGGACTTACTTTAGGCTTTCTTTGGGCTTTCTTTGGGCTTTCTTTCCCCTTTCTTTGGGCTTTCTTTCCCCTTTCTTTGGGCTTTCTTTCCCCTTTCTTTAGGCTTTCTTTGGGCTTTCTTTGGGCTTTCTTTCCCCTTTCTTTGGGCTTTCTTTGGGCTTTCTTTCCCCTTTCTATGGACTTTCTTTGGGCTTTCTTTCCCCTTTCTTTGGGCTTTCTTTGGGCTTTCTTTCCCCTTTCTTTGGTCTTTCTTTCCCCTTTCTTTGGGCTTTCTTTCCCCTTTCTTTGGGCTTTCTTTGGGATTTCTTTGGGCTTTCTTTCCCCTTTCTTTGGGCTTTCTTTGGGCTTTCTTTGGGCTTTCTTTGGGCTTTCTTTGGGCTTTCTTTGGACTTTCTTTCCCCTTTCTTTGGGCTTTCTTTTGGCTTTCTTTCCCCTTTCTTTAGGCTTTCTTTGGGCTTTCTTTGGGCTTTCTTTCCCCTTTCTTTGGGCTTTCTTTGGGCTTTCTTTCCCCTTTCTTTGGGGTTTCTTTGGGCTTTCTTTCCCCTTTCTTTGGGCTTTCTTTGGGCTTTCTTTGGGCTATCTTCCCATTTCTTTCCCCTTTCTTTGGGCTTTCTTTGGGCTTTCTTTCCCCTTTCTTTGGGCTTTCTTTGGGCTTTCTTTGGGCTTTCTTTCCCCTTTCTTTGGGCTTTCTTTGGGCTTTCTTTGAGCTTCCTTTGGACTTACTTTAGGCTTTCTTTGGGCTTTCTTTGGGCTTTCTTTCCCCTTTCTTTGGGCTTTCTTTCCCCTTTCTTTGGGCTTTCTTTCCCCTTTCTTTAGGCTTTCTTTGGGCTTTCTTTGGGCTTTCTTTCCCCTTTCTTTGGGCTTTCTTTGGGCTTTCTTTCCCCTTTCTATGGACTTTCTTTGGGCTTTCTTTCCCCTTTCTTTGGGCTTTCTTTGGGCTTTCTTTCCCCTTTCTTTGGTCTTTCTTTCCCCTTTCTTTGGGCTTTCTTTCCCCTTTCTTTGGGCTTTCTTTGGGATTTCTTTGGGCTTTCTTTCCCCTTTCTTTGGGCTTTCTTTGGGCTTTCTTTGGGCTTTCTTTGGGCTTTGTTTGGGCTTTCTTTGGGCTTTCTTTGGGCTTTCTTTCCCCTTTCTTTGGGCTTTCTTTTGGCTTTCTTTCCCCTTTCTTTAGGCTTTCTTTGGGCTTTCTTTGGGCTTTCTTTCCCCTTTCTTTGGGCTTTCTTTGGGCTTTCTTTCCCCTTTCTTTGGGCTTTCTTTGGGCTTTCTTTCCCCTTTCTTTGGGCTTTCTTTGGGCTTTCTTTGGGCTATCTTCCCATTTCTTTCCCCTTTCTTTGGGCTTTCTTTGGGCTTTCTTTCCCCTTTCTTTGGGCTTTCTTTGGGCTTTCTTTGGGCTTTCTTTCCCCTTTCTTTGGGCTTTCTTTCCCCTTTCTTAGGGCTTGCTTTCCCCTTTCTTTGGGCTTTCTTTGGGCTTTCTTTGGGCTTTCTTTGGGCTTTCTTTCGGCTTTCCTTCCCCTTTCTTTGGGCTTTCTTTGGGCTTTCTTTGGGCTTTCTTTGGGCTTTCTTTGGGCTTTCTTTCGCCTTTCTTTCGGCTTTCTTTCCCCTTTCTTTGGGCTTTCTTCCCCCTTCTTTGGGCTTTCTTTCCCCTTTCTTTGGGCTTTCTTTCCCCTCTCTTTGGGCTTTCTTTCCCCTTTCTTTCCCCTTTCTTTCCCCTTTCTTTTTCCTTTCTTTTCCCTTTTTTTCCCCTTTGTTTCCCCTTTTCTTTGGGCTTTCTTTCCCCTTTCTTTGGGCTTTCTTTGGGCTTTCTTTCCCCTTTCTTTGGACTTTCTTTGGGCTTTCTTTCCCCTTTCTTTGCGCTTTCTTTGGAATTTCTTTGGGCTATCTTCCCCTTTCTTTCCCCTTTCTTTGGGCTTTCTTTGGGCTTTCTTTCCCCTTTCTTTGGGCTTTCTTTGGGCTTTCTTTCCCCTTTCTTTGGGCTTTCTTTCCCCTTTCTTAGGGCTTTCTTTCCCCTTTCTTTGGGCTTTCTTTGGGCTTTCTTTGGGCTTTCTTTGGGCTTTCTTTCGGCTTTCCTTCCCCTTTCTTTGGGCTTTCTTTGGGCTTTCTTTGGGCTTTCTTTGGGCTTTCTATGGCCTTTCTCTGGGCTTTCTTTGGGCTTTCTTTGGGCTTTCTTTGGGCTTCTTTCCCCTTTCTTTGGGCTTTCTTTGGGCTTTCTTTCCCCTTTCTTTGGGCTTTCTTTGGGCTGTCTTTGGGCTTTCATTCCCCTTTCTTTGGGCTTTCTTTGGGCTTTCTTTCCCCTTTCTTTGGGCTTTCTTTGGGCTTTCTTTGAGCTTCCTTTGGACTTACTTTAGGCTTTCTTTGGGCTTTCTTTGGGCTTTCTTTCCCCTTTCTTTGGGCTTTCTTTCCCCTTTCTTTGGGCTTTCTTTCCCCTTTCTTTAGGCTTTCTTTGGGCTTTCTTTGGGCTTTCTTTCCCCTTTCTTTGGGCTTTCTTTGGGCTTTCTTTCCCCTTTCTATGGACTTTCTTTGGGCTTTCTTTCCCCTTTCTTTGGGCTTTCTTTGGGCTTTCTTTCCCCTTTCTTTGGTCTTTCTTTCCCCTTTCTTTGGGCTTTCTTTCCCCTTTCTTTGGGCTTTCTTTGGGATTTCTTTGGGCTTTCTTTCCCCTTTCTTTGGGCTTTCTTTGGGCTTTCTTTGGGCTTTCTTTGGGCTTTCTTTGGGCTTTCTATGGGCTTTCTCTGGGCTTTCTTTGGGCTTTCTTTGGGCTTTCTTTGGGATTCTTTCCCCTTTCTTTGGGCTTTCTTTGGGCTTTTCTTCCCCTTTCTTTGGGCTTTCTTTGGGCTTTCTTTGGGCTTTCTATGGGCTTTCTCTGGGCTTTCTTTGGGCTTTCTTTGGGCTTTCTTTGGGCTTCTTTCCCCTTTCTTTGGGCTTTCTTTGGGCTTTCTTACCCCTTTCTTTGGGCTTTCTTTCCCCTTTCTTTGGGCTTTCTTTGGGCTTTCTTTGGGCTTTCTTTGGGCCTTCGTTCCCCTTTCTTTGGGCATTCTTTGGGCTTTCTTTCCCATTTCTTTGGGCTTTCTTTGGGCTGTCTTTGGGCTTTCTTTCCCCTTTCTTTGGGCTTTCTTTGAGCTTTCTTTCCCCTTTCTTTGGGCTTTCTTTGGGCTTTCTTTGAGCATCCTTTGGACTTACTTTAGGCTTTCTTTGGGCTTTCTTTCGGCTTTCTTTGGGCTTTCTTTCCCCTTCCTTTGGGCATTCTTTGGGCTTTCTTTCCCATTTCTTTGGGCTTTCTTTGGGCTCTCTTTGGGCTTTCTTTCCCCTTTCTTTGGGCTTTCTTTGAGCTTTCTTTCCCCTTTCTTTGGGCTTTCTTTGGGCTTTCTTTGAGCATCCTTTGGACTTACTTTAGGCTTTCTTTGGGCTTTCTTTCGGCTTTCTTTGGGCTTTCTTTCTCCTTTCTTTGGGCTTTCTTTCCCCTTTCTTTTGGCTTTCATTGGGCTTTCTTTGGGCTTTCTTTCCACTTTCTTTGGGCATTCTTTGGGCTTTCTTTCCCCTTTCTTTGGGCTTTCTTTGGGCTTTCTTTGTGCTTTCTTTCCCCTTTCTTTGGGCTTTCTTTTGGCTTTCTTTCCCCTTTCTTTAGGCTTTCTTTGGGCTTTCTTTGGGCTTTCTTTCCCCTTTCTTTGGGCTTTCTTTCCCCTTTCTTTGGACTTTCTTTGGGCTTTCTTTCCCCTTTCTTTGGGCTTTCTTTGGGCTATCTTCCCCTTTCTTTCCCCTTTCTTTGGGCTTTCTTTGGGCTTTCTTTCCCCTTTCTTTGGGCTTTCTTTGGGCTTTCTTTGGGCTTTCTTTGGGCTTTATTTCCCTTTTCTTTGGGCTTTCTTTCCCCTTTCTTTGGGCTTTCTATCCCCTTTCTTTGGGCTTTCTTTCCCCTTTCTTCGGGCTTTCTTTCCCCTTTCTTTGGGCTTTCTTTCCCCTTTCTTTGGGCTTTCTTTCCCCTTTCTTTGGGCTTTCTTTCCCATTTCTTTGGGCTTTCTTTCCCCTTTCTTTGGGATTTCTTTCCCCTTTCTTTGGGCTTTCTTTCCCCTTTCTTTGGGCTTTCTTTCCCCTTTCTTTGGGCTTTCTTTGGGGTTTCTTTCTCCTTTATTTTTCCTTTTTTGGGCTTTCTTTCCCCTTTCTTTGGGCTTTCTTTGGGCTTTCTTTCCCCTTTCCTTGGGCTTTCTTTGGGCTTTCTTTGGGATTTCTTTGGGATTTCTTTGGGCTTTCTTTCCCCTTTCTTTGGGCTTTCTTTCCCCTTTCTTTGGGCTTTCTTTCCCCTTTCTTTGGGCTTTCTTTGGGCCTTCTATGGGCTTTCTCTGGGCTTTCTTTGGGCTTTATTTGGGCTTTCTTTCAGCTTCTTTCCCCTTTCTTTGGGCTTTCTTTGGGCTTTCTTTCCCCTTTCTTTGGCCTTTCCTTCCCCTTTCTTTGGGCTTTCTTTCCCCTTTCTTTGGGCTTTCTTTCCTCTTTCTTTGGGCATTCTTTGGGCTTTCTTTCCCCTTTCTTTGGGCTTTCTTTCCCCTTTCTTTGGGCTTTCTTTGGGCTTTCTTTCCCCTCTCTTTGGGCTTTCTTTGGGCTTTCTTTCTCCTTTCTTTGGGCTTTCTTTGGGCTTTCTTTCCCTGTTCCTTGGGCTTTCTTTGGGCTTTCTTTCCCCTTTGTTTGGGCTTTCTTTGAGCTTTCTTTGGGCTTTCTTTGGGCTTTCTTTGGGCTTTCTTTGGACTTTTTTTGGGCTTTCTTTGGGCTTTCTTTCCCCTTCATTTGGGCTTTCTTTGGGCTTTCTTTCGGCTTTCTTTGGGCTTTCTTTCCCATTTCTTTGGGTTTTCTTTCCCCTTTCTTTGGGCTTTCTTTGGGCTTTCTTTGGGGTTTCTTTCCCCTTTCTTTGGGCTTTCTTTGGGCTTTGTTTGGGCTTTCTTTGGGCTTTCTTTGGGCTTTCTTTCCCCTTTCTTTGGGCTTTCTTTTGGCTTTCTTTCCCCTTTCTTTAGGCTTTCTTTGGGCTTTCTTTGGGCTTTCTTTCCCCTTTCTTTGGGCTTTCTTTGGGCTTTCTTTCCCCTTTCTTTGGACTTTCTTTGGGCTTTCTTTCCCCTTTCTTTGGGCTTTCTTTGGGCTTTCTTTGGGCTATCTTCCCATTTCTTTCCCCTTTCTTTGGGCTTTCTTTGGGCTTTCTTTCCCCTTTCTTTGGGCTTTCTTTGGGCTTTCTTTGGGCTTTCTTTCCCCTTTCTTTGGGCTTTCTTTCCCCTTTCTTAGGGCTTTCTTTCCCCTTTCTTTGGGCTTTCTTTGGGCTTGCTTTGGGCTTTCTTTGGGCTTTCTTTCGGCTTTCCTTCCCCTTTCTTTGGGCTTTCTTTGGGCTTTCTTTGGGCTTTCTTTGGGCTTTCTTTGGGCTTTCTTTCGCCTTTCTTTCGGCTTTGTTTCCCCTTTCTTTGGGCTTTCTTCCCCCTTCTTTGGGCTTTCTTTCCCCTTTCTTTGGGCTTTCTTTCCCCTCTCTTTGGGCTTTCTTTCCCCTTTCTTTCCCCTTTCTTTCCCCTTTCTTTTTCCTTTCTTTTCCCTTTTTTTCCCCTTTGTTTCCCCTTTTCTTTGGGCTTTCTTTCCCCTTTCTTTGGGCTTTCTTTGGGCTTTCTTTCCCCTTTCTTTGGACTTTCTTTGGGCTTTCTTTCCCCTTTCTTTGGGCTTTCTTTGGAATTTCTTTGGGCTATCTTCCCCTTTCTTTCCCCTTTCTTTGGGCTTTCTTTGGGCTTTCTTTCCCCTTTCTTTGGGCTTTCTTTGGGCTTTCTTTCCCCTTTCTTTGGGCTTTCTTTCCCCTTTCTTAGGGCTTTCTTTCCCCTTTCTTTGGGCTTTCTTTGGGCTTTCTTTGGGCTTTCTTTGGGCTTTCTTTCGGCTTTCCTTCCCCTTTCTTTGGGCTTTCTTTGGGCTTTCTTTGGGCTTTCTTTGGGCTTTCTATGGCCTTTCTCTGGGCTTTCTTTGGGCTTTCTTTGTGCTTTCTTTGGGCTTCTTTCCCCTTTCTTTGGGCTTTCTTTAGGCTTTCTTTCCCCTTTCTTTGGGCTTTCTTTCCCCTTTCGTGGGGCTTTCTTTGGCCTTTCTTTGGGCTTTCTTTGGGCTTTCTTTCCCCTTTCTTTGGGCATTCTTTGGGCTTTCTTTCCCCTTTCTTTGGGCTTTCTTTGGGCTGTCTTTGGGCTTTCATTCCCCTTTCTTTGGGCTTTCTTTGGGCTTTCTTTCCCCTTTCTTTAGGCTTTCTTTGGGCTTTCTTTGAGCTTCCTTTGGACTTACTTTAGGCTTTCTTTGGGCTTTCTTTGGGCTTTCTTTCCCCTTTCTTTGGGCTTTCTTTCCCCTTTCTTTGGGCTTTCTTTCCCCTTTCTTTAGGCTTTCTTTGGGCTTTCTTTGGGCTTTCTTTGGGCTTTCTTTGGGCTTTCTTTCCCCTTTCTATGGACTTTCTTTGGGCTTTCTTTCCCCTTTCTTTGGGCTTTCTTTGGGCTTTCTTTCCCCTTTCTTTGGTCTTTCTTTCCCCTTTCTTTGGGCTTTCTTTCCCCTTTCTTTGGGCTTTCTTTGGGATTTCTTTGGGCTTTCTTTCCCCTTTCTTTGGGCTTTCTTTGGGCTTTCTTTGGGCTTTCTTTGGGCTTTCTTTGGGCTTTCTTTGGGCTTTCTATGGGCTTTCTCTGGGCTTTCTTTGGGCTTTCTTTGGGCTTTCTTTGGGATTCTTTCCCCTTTCTTTGGGCTTTCTTTGGGCTTTTCTTCCCCTTTCTTTGGGCTTTCTTTGGGCTTTCTTTGGGCTTTCTATGGGCTTTCTCTGGGCTTTCTTTGGGCTTTCTTTGGGCTTTCTTTGGGCTTCTTTCCCATTTCTTTGGGCTTTCTTTGGGCTTTCTTACCCCTTTCTTTGGGCTTTCTTTCCCCTTTCTTTGGGCTTTCTTTGGGCTTTCTTTGGGCTTTCTTTGGGCTTTCGTTCCCCTTTCTTTGGGCATTCTTTGGGCTTTCTTTCCCATTTATTTGGGCTTTCTTTGGGCTGTCTTTGGGCTTTCTTTCCCCTTTCTTTGGGCTTTCTTTGAGCTTTCTTTCCCCTTTCTTTGGGCTTTCTTTTGGCTTTCTTTGAGCATCTTTTGGACTTACTTTAGGCTTTCTTTGGGCTTTCTTTCGGCTTACTTTGGGCTTTCTTTCCCATTCCTTTGGGCATTCTTTGGGCTTTCTTTCCCATTTCTTTGGGCTTTCTTTGGGCTCTCTTTGGGCTTTCTTTCCCCTTTCTTTGGGCTTTCTTTGATCTTTCTTTCCCCTTTCTTTGGGCTTTCTTTGGGCTTTCCTTGAGCATCCTTTGGACTTACTTTAGGCTTTCTTTGGCCTTTCTTTCGGCTTTCTTTGGGCTTTCTTTCCCCTTTCTTTGGGCTTTCTTTCCCCTTTCTTTTGGTTTTCATTGGGCTTTCTTTGGGCTTTCTTTCCCCTTTCTTTGGGCATTCTTTGGGCTTTCTTTCCCCTTTCTTTGGGCTTTATTTCCCTTTTCTTTGGGCTTTCTTTCCCCTTTCTTTGGGCTTTCTATCCCCTTTCTTTGGGCTTTCTTTGGGCTTTCTTTGGGCTTTCTTTGGGCTTTATTTCCCTTTTCTTTGGGCTTTCTTTCCCCTTTCTTTGGGCTTTCTTTGGGCTTTCTTTCCCCTTTCTTTGGGCTTTCTTTGGGCTTTCTTTGGGCTTTCTTTGGGCTTTATTTCCCTTTTCTTTGGGCTTTCTTTCCCCTTTCTTTGGGCTTTCTATCCCCTTTCTTTGGGCTTTCTTTCCCCTTTCTTTGGGCTTTCTTTGGGCTTTCTTTGGGCTTTCTTTCCCCTTTCTTTGGGCTTTCTTTCCCATTTCTTTGGGCTTTCTTTCCCCTTTCTTTGGGATTTCTTTCCCCTTTCTTTGGGCTTTCTTTCCCCTTTCTTTGGGCTTTCTTTCCCCTTTCTTTGGGCTTTCTTTGGGGTTTCTTTCTCCTTTATTTTCCCTTTTTTGGGCTTTCTTTCCCCTTTCTTTGGGCTTTCTTTGGGCTTTCTTTCCCCTTTCCTTGGGCTTTCTTTGGGCTTTCTTTGGGATTTCTTTGGGATTTCTTTGGGCTTTCTTTCCCCTTTCTTTGGGCTTTCTTTCCCCTTTCTTTGGGCTTTCTTTCCCCTTTCTTTGGGCTTTCTTTGGGCCTTCTATGGGCTTTCTCTGGGCTTTCTTTGGGCTTTATTTGGGCTTTCTTTCTGCTTCTTTCCCCTTTCTTTGGGCTTTCTTTGGGCTTTCTTTCCCCTTTCTTTGGCCTTTCCTTCCCCTTTCTTTGGGCTTTCTTTCCCCTTTCTTTGGGCTTTCTTTCCTCTTTCTTTGGGCATTCTTTGGGCTTTCTTTCCCCTTTCTTTGGGCTTTCTTTCCCCTTTCTTTGGGCTTTCTTTGGGCTTTCTTTCCCCTTTCTTTGGGCTTTCTTTGGGCTTTCTTTCTCCTTTCTTTGGGCTTTCTTTGGGCTTTCTTTCCCTGTTCCTTGGGCTTTCTTTGGGCTTTCTTTCCCCTTTGTTTGGGCTTTCTTTGAGCTTTCTTTGGGCTTTCTTTGGGCTTTCTTTGGGCTTTCTTTGGGCTTTTTTTGGGCTTTCTTTGGGCTTTCTTTCCCCTTCCTTTGGGCTTTCTTTGGGCTTTCTTTCGGCTTTCTTTGGGCTTTCTTTCCCCTTTCTTTGGGCTTTCTTTCCCCTTTCTTTGGGCTTTCTTTGGGCTTTCTTTGGGGTTTCTTTCCCCTTTCTTTGGGCTTTCTTTGGGCTTTGTTTGGGCTTTCTTTGGGCTTTCTTTGGGCTTTCTTTCCCCTTTCTTTGGGCTTTCTTTTGGCTTTCTTTCCCCTTTCTTTAGGCTTTCTTTGGGCTTTCTTTGGGCTTTCTTTCCCCTTTCTTTGGGCTTTCTTTGGGCTTTCTTTCCCCTTTCTTTGGACTTTCTTTGGGATTTCTTTCCCCTTTCTTTGGGCTTTCTTTGGTCTTTCTTTGGGCTATCTTCCCCTTTCTTTCCCCTTTCTTTGGGCTTTCTTTGGGCTTTCTTTCCCCTTTCTTTGGGCTTTCTTTGGGCTTTCTTTGGGCTTTCTTTCCCCTTTCTTTGGGCTTTCTTTCCCCTTTCTTAGGGCTTTCTTTCCCCTTTCTTTGGGCTTTCTTTGGGCTTTCTTTGGGCTTTCTTTGGGCTTTCTTTCGGCTTTCCTTCCCCTTTCTTTGGGCTTTCTTTGGGCTTTCTTTGGGCTTTCTTTGGGCTTTCTATGGGCTTTCTCTGGGCTTTCTTTGGGCTTTCTTTGGGCTTTCTTTGGGCTTCTTTCCCCTTTCTTTGGGCTTTCTTTGGGCTTTCTTTCCCCTTTCTTTGGGCTTTCTTTCCCCTTTCTTTGGGCTTTCTTTGGGCTTTCTTTGGGCTTTCTTTCCCCTTTCTTTGGGCATTCTTTGGGCTTTCTTTCCCCTTTCTTTGGGCTTTCTTTGGGCTGTCTTTGGGCTTTCATTCCCCTTTCTTTGGGCTTTCTTTGGGCTTTCTTTCCTCTTTCTTTGGGCTTTCTTTGGGCTTTCTTTGAGCTTCCTTTGGACTTACTTTAGGCTTTCTTTGGGCTTTCTTTGGGCTTTCTTTCCCCTTTCTTTGGGCTTTCTTTCCCCTTTCTTTGGGCTTTCTTTCCCCTTTCTTTAGGCTTTCTTTGGGCTTTCTTTGGGCTTTCTTTCCCCTTTCTTTGGGCTTTCTTTGGGCTTTCTTTCCCCTTTCTTTGGACTTTCTTTGGGCTTTCTTTCCCCTTTCTTTGGGCTTTCTTTGGGCTTTCTTTGGGCTTTCTTTCCCCTTTCTTTGGGCTTTCTTTCCCCTTTCTTTGGGCTTTCTTTGGGCTTTCTTTGGGCTTTCTTTGGGCTTTCTTTCCCCTTTCTTTGGGCATTCTTTGGGCTTTCTTTCCCATTTCTTTGGGCTTTCTTTGGGCTGTCTTTGGGCTTTCTTTCCCCTTTCTTTGGGCTTTCTTTGAGCTTTCTTTCCCCTTTCTTTGGGCTTTCTTTGGGCTTTCTTTGAGCATCCTTTGGACTTACTTTAGGCTTTCTTTGGGCTTTCTTTCGGCTTTCTTTGGGCTTTTTTTCCCCTTTCTTTGGGCATTCTTTGGGCTTTCTTTCCCCTTTCTTTGGGCTTTCTTTGGGCTCTCTTTGGGCTTTCTTTCCCCTTTCTTTGGGCTTTCTTTGAGCTTTCTTTCCCCTTTCTTTGGGCTTTCTTTGGGCTTTCTTTGAGCATCCTTTGGACTTACTTTAGGCTTTCTTTGGGCTTTCTTTCGGCTTTCTTTGGGCTTTCTTTCCCCTTTCTTTTGGCTTTCATTGGGCTTTCTTTGGGCTTTCTTTCCCCTTTCTTTGGGCATTCTTTGGGCTTTCTTTCCCCTTTCTTTGGGCTTTCTTTGGGCTTTCTTTGTGCTTTCTTTCCCCTTTCTTTGGGCTTTCTTTTGGCTTTCTTTCCCCTTTCTTTAGGCTTTCTTTGGGCTTTCTTTGGGCTTTCTTTCCCCTTTCTTTGGGCTTTCTTTCCCCTTTCTTTGGACTTTCTTTGGGCTTTCTTTCCCCTTTCTTTGGGCTTTCTTTGGGCTATCTTCCCCTTTCTTTCCCCTTTCTTTGGGCTTTCTTTGGGCTTTCTTTCCCCTTTCTTTGGGCTTTCTTTGGGCTTTCTTTGGGCTTTCTTTGGGCTTTATTTCCCTTTTCTTTGGGCTTTCTTTCCCCTTTCTTTGGGCTTTCTATCCCCTTTCTTTGGGCTTTCTTTCCCCTTTCTTCGGGCTTTCTTTCCCCTTTCTTTGGGCTTTCTTTGGGCTTTCTTTGGCTTTCTTTCCCCTTTCTTTGGGCTTTCTTTCCCATTTCTTTGGGCTTTCTTTCCCCTTTCTTTGGGATTTCTTTCCCCTTTCTTTGGGCTTTCTTTCCCCTTTCCTTGGGCTTTCTTTCCCCTTTCTTTGGCTTTCTTTGGGCTTTCTTTCTCCTTTATTTTCCCTTTTTTGGCTTTCTTTCCCCTTTCTTTGGGCTTTCTTTGGGCTTTCTTTCCCCTTTCCTTGGGCTTTCTTTGGGCTTTCTTGGGATTTCTTTGGGATTTCTTTGGGCTTTCTTTCCCCTTTCTTTGGGCTTTCTTTCCCCTTTCTTTGGGCTTTCTTTGGCCTTCTTTGGGCTTTCTTTGGGCCTTCTATGGGCTTTCTCTGGGCTTTCTTTGGGCTTTATTTGGGCTTTCTTTCTGCTTCTTTCCCCTTTCTTTGGGCTTTCTTTGGGCTTTCTTTTCCCCTTTCTTTGGCCTTTCCTTCCCCTTTCTTTGGGCTTTCTTTCCCCTTTCTTTGGGCTTTCTTTCCTCTTTCTTTGGGCATTCTTTGGGCTTTCTTTCCCCTTTCTTTGGGCTTTCTTTCCCCTTTCTTTGGGCTTTCTTTCCCCTTTCTTTGGGCTTTCTTTGGGATTTCTTTGGGCTTTCTTTCCCCTTTCTTTGGGCTTTCTTTGGGCTTTCTTTGGGGCTTTCTTTGGGCTTTCTTTGGGCTTTCTTTGGGCTTTCTATGGGCTTTCTCTGGGCTTTCTTTGGGCTTTCTTTGGGCTTTCTTTGGGATTCTTTCCCCTTTCTTTGGGCTTTCTTTCCCCTTTTTTTGGGCTTTCTTTCCCCCTTTCTTTGGGCTTTCTTTGGGATTTCTTTGGGCTTTCTTTCCCTTTCTTTGGGCTTTCTTTGGGCTTTCTTTGGCTTCTTGGGCTTTCTTTGGGCTTTCTTTGGGCTTTCTATGGGCTTTCTCTGGGCTTTCTTTGGCTTTCTTTGGGCTTTCTTTGGGATTCTTTCTCCTTTCTTTGGGCTTTCTTTGGGCTTTTCTTCCCCTTTCTTTGGGCTTTCTTTGGGCTTTCTTTGGGCTTTCTATGGGCTTTCTCTGGGCTTTCTTTGGGCTTTCTTTGGGCTTTCTTTGGGCTTCTTTCCCCTTTCTTTGGGCTTTCTTTGGGCTTTCTTACCCCTTTCTTTGGGCTTTCTTTCCCCTTTCTTTGGGCTTTCTTTGGGCTTTCTTTGGGCTTTCTTTCCCCTTTCTTTGGGCATTCTTTGGGCATTCTTTGGGCTTTCTTTCCCATTTCTTTGGGCTTTCTTTGGGCTGTCTTTGGGCTTTCTTTCCCCTTTCTTTGGGCTTTCTTTGAGCTTTCTTTCCCCTTTCTTTGGGCTTTCTTTGGGCTTTCTTTGAGCATCCTTTGGACTTACTTTAGGCTTTCTTTGGGCTTTCTTTCGGCTTTCTTTGGGCTTTTTTTCCCCTTTCTTTGGGCATTCTTTGGGCTTTCTTTCCCATTTCTTTGGGCTTTCTTTGGGCTCTCTTTTGGGCTTTCTTTCCCCTTTCTTTGGGCTTTCTTTGAGCTTTCTTTCCCCTTTCTTTGGGCTTTCTTTGGGCTTTCTTTGAGCATCCTTTGGACTTACTTTAGGCTTTCTTTGGGCTTTCTTTCGGCTTTCTTTGGGCTTTCTTTCCCCTTTCTTTGGGCTTTCTTTCCCCTTTCTTTTGGCTTTCATTGGGCTTTCTTTGGGCTTTCTTTCCCCTTTCTTTGGGCATTCTTTGGGCTTTCTTTCCCCTTTCTTTGGGCTTTCTTTGGGCTTTCTTTGTGCTTTCTTTCCCCTTTCTTTGGGCTTTCTTTTGGCTTTCTTTCCCCTTTCTTTAGGCTTTCTTTGGGCTTTCTTTGGGCTTTCTTTCCCCTTTCTTTGGGCTTTCTTTCCCCTTTCTTTGGACTTTCTTTGGGCTTTCTTTCCACTTTCTTTGGGCTTTCTTTGGGCTATCTTCCCCTTTCTTTCCCCTTTCTTTGGGCTTTCTTTGGGCTTTCTTTCCCGTTTCTTTGGGCTTTCTTTGGGCTTTCTTTGGGCTTTCTTTGGGCTTTATTTCCCTTTTCTTTGGGCTTTCTTTCCCCTTTCTTTGGGCGTTCTATCCCCTTTCTTTGGGCTTTCTTTCCCCTTTCTTCGGGCTTTCTTTCCCCTTTCTTTGGGCTTTCTTTGGGCTTTCTTTGGGCTTTCTTTCCCCTTTCTTTGGGCTTTCTTTCCCATTTCTTTGGGCTTTCTTTCCCCTTTCTTTGGGATTTCTTTCCCCTTTCTTTGGGCTTTCTTTCCACTTTCTTTGGGCTTTCTTTCCCCTTTCTTTGGGCTTTCTTTGGGGTTTCTTTCTCCTTTATTTTCCCTTTTTTGGGCTTTCTTTCCCCTTTCTTTGGGCTTTCTTTGGGCTTTCTTTCCCCTTTCCTTGGGCTTTCTTTGGGCTTTCTTTGGGATTTCTTTGGGATTTCTTTGGGCTTTCTTTCCCCTTTCTTTGGGCTTTCTTTCCCCTTTCTTTGGGCTTTCTTTGGCCTTTCTTTGGGCTTTCTTTGGGCATTCTATGGGCTTTCTCTGGGCTTTCTTTGGGCTTTATTTGGGCTTTCTTTCTGCTTCTTTCCCCTTTCTTTGGGCTTTCTTTGGGCTTTCTTTCCCCTTTCTTTGGCCTTTCCTTCCCCTTTCTTTGGGCTTTCTTTCCCCTTTCTTTGGGCTTTCTTTCCCCTTTCTTTGGGGTTTCTTTGGATTTTCTTTCCCCTTTCTTTGGGCTTTCTTTCCCCTTTCTTAGGGCTTTCTTTCCCCTTTCTTTGGGCTTTCTTTGGGCTTTCTTTGGGCTTTCTTTCGGCTTTCCTTCCCCTTTCTTTGGGCTTTCTTTGGGCTTTCTTTGGGCTTTCTTTGGGCTTTCTATGGGCTTTCTCTGGGCTTTCTTTGGGCTTTCTTTGGGCTTTCTTTGGGCTTCTTTCCCCTTTCTTTGGGCTTTCTTTGGGCTTTCTTTCCCCTTTCTTTGGGCTTTCTTTCCCCTTTCTTTGGGCTTTCTTTGGGCTTTCTTTGGGCTTTCTTTGGGCTTTATTTCCCCTTTCTTTGGGCATTCTTTGGGCTGTCTTTGGGCTTTCATTCCCCTTTCTTTGGGCTTTCTTTGGGCTTTCTTTCCCCTTTCTTTGGACTTTCTTTGGGCTATTCTTTCCCCTTTCTTTGGGCTTTCTTTGGTCTTTCTTTGGGCTATCTTCCCCTTTCTTTCCCCTTTCTTTGGGCTTTCTTTTGGGCTTTCTTTCCCCTTTCTTTGGGCTTTCTTTGGGCTTTCTTTGGGCTTTCTTTCCCCTTTCTTTTGGGCTTTCTTTCCCCTTTCTTAGGGCTTTCTTTCCCCTTTCTTTGGGCTTTCTTTGGGCTTTCTTTGGGCTTTCTTTGGGCTTTCTTTCGGCTTTCCTTCCCCTTTCTTTGGGCTTTCTTTGGGCTTTCTTTGGGCTTTCTTTGGGCTTTCTATGGGCTTTCTCTGGGCTTTCTTTGGCTTTCTTTGGGCTTTCTTTGGGCTTCTTTCCCCTTTCTTTGGGCTTTCTTTGGGCTTTCTTTCCCTTTCTTTGGGCTTTCTTTCCCCTTTCTTTGGGCTTTTCTTTGGGCTTTCTTTGGGCTTTCTTTCCCTTTCTTTGGGCATTCTTTGGCTTTCTTTCCCTTTCTTTGGGCTTTCTTTGGGCTGTCTTTGGGCTTTCATTCCCCTTTCTTTGGGCTTTCTTTGGGCTTTCTTTCCTCTTTCTTTGGGCTTTCTTTTGGCTTTCTTTGAGCTTCCTTTGGACTTACTTTAGGCTTTCTTTGGGCTTTCTTTGGGCTTTCTTTCCCCTTTCTTTGGGCTTTCTTTCCCCTTTCTTTGGGCTTTCTTTCCCCTTTCTTTAGGCTTTCTTTGGGCTTTCTTTGGGCTTTCTTTCCCTTTCTTTGGGCTTTCTTTGGGCTTTCTTTCCCTTTCTTTGGACTTTCTTTGGGCTTTCTTTCCCCTTTCTTTGGGCTTTCTTTGGGCTTTCTTTCCCCTTTCTTTGGGCTTTCTTTCCCCTTTCTTTGGGCTTTCTTTGGGCTTTCTTTGGGCTTTCTGTGGCTTTCTTTCCCCTTTCTTTGGGCATTCTTTGGGCTTTCTTTCCCATTTCTTTGGGCTTTCTTTGGGCTGTCTTTGGGCTTTCTTTCCCCTTTCTTTGGGCTTTCTTTGAGCTTTCTTTCCCCTTTCTTTGGGCTTTCTTTGGGCTTTCTTTGAGCATCCTTTGGACTTACTTTAGGCTTTCTTTGGGCTTTCTTTCGGCTTTCTTTGGGCTTTCTTTCCCCTTTCTTTGGGCATTCTTTGGGCTTTCTTTCCCCTTTCTTTGGGCTTTCTTTGGGCTCTCTTTGGGCTTTCTTTCCCCTTTCTTTGGGCTTTCTTTGAGCTTTCTTTCCCCTTTCTTTGGGCTTTCTTTGGGCTTTCTTTGAGCATCCTTTGGACTTACTTTAGGCTTTCTTTGGGCTTTCTTTCGGCTTTCTTTGGGCTTTCTTTCCCCTTTCTTTGGGCTTTCTTTCCCCTTTCTTTTGGCTTTCATTGGCTTTCTTTGGGCTTTCTTTCCCCTTTCTTTGGGCATTCTTTGGGCTTTCTTTCCCCTTTTTTGGGCTTTCTTGGGGCTTTCTTTGTGCTTTCTTTCCCCTTTCTTTGGGCTTTCTTTTGGCTTTCTTTCCCCTTTCTTTAGGCTTTCTTTGGGCTTTCTTTGGGCTTTCTTTCCCCTTCTTTGGGCTTTCTTTCCCCTTTCTTTGGACTTTCTTTGGGCTTTCTTTCCCCTTTCTTTGGGCTTTCTTTGGGCTATCTTCCCCTTTCTTTCCCCTTTCTTTGGGCTTTCTTTGGGCTTTCTTTCCCTTTCTTTGGGCTTTCTTGGGCTTTCTTTGGGCTTTCTTTGGGCTTTATTTCCCTTTTCTTTGGGCTTTCTTTCCCCTTTCTTGGGGCTTTCTATCCCCTTTCTTTGGGCTTTCTTTCCCCTTTCTTCGGGCTTTCTTTCCCCTTTCTTTGGGCTTTCTTTGGCTTTCTTTGGGCTTTCTTTCCCTTTCTTTGGGCTTTCTTTCCCATTTCTTTGGGCTTTCTTTCCCCTTTCTTTGGGATTTCTTTCCCCTTTCTTTGGGCTTTCTTTCCCTCCCTTTCCTTGGGCTTTCTTTCCCTTTCTTTGGGCTTTCTTTGGGCTTTCTTTCTCCTTTATTTTCCCCTTTTTTTGGGCTTTCTTTCCCCTTTCTTTGGGCTTTCTTTGGGCTTTCTTTCCCCTTTCCTTGGGCTTTCTTTGGGCTTTCTTTGGGATTTCTTTGGGATTTCTTTGGGCTTTCTTTCCCTTTCTTTGGGCTTTCTTTCCCTTTCTTTGGGCTTTCTTTGGCCTTTCTTTGGGCTTTCTTTGGGCCTTCTATGGGCTTTCTCTGGGCTTTCTTTGGGCTTTATTTGGGCTTTCTTTCTGCTTCTTTCCCCTTTCTTTGGGCTTTTCTTTGGGCTTTTCTTTCCCCTTTCTTTGGCCTTTCCTTCCCTTTCTTTGGGCTTTCTTTCCCTTTCTTTGGGCTTTCTTTCCTCTTTCTTTGGGCATTCTTTGGGCTTTCTTTCCCCTTTCTTTGGGCTTTCTTTCCCCTTTCTTTGGGCTTTCTTTCCCCTTTCTTTGGGCTTTCTTTGGGATTTCTTTGGGCTTTCTTTCCCTTTCTTTGGGCTTTCTTTGGGCTTTCTTTGGGCTTTCTTTGGGCTTTCTTTGGGCTTTCTTTGGGCTTTCTATGGGCTTTCTCTGGGCTTTCTTTGGCTTTTCTTGGGCTTTCTTTGGGATTCTTTCCCCTTTCTTTGGGCTTTCTTTCCCCTTTTTTTGGGCTTTCTTTCCCCTTTCTTTGGGCTTTCTTTGGATTTCTTTGGGCTTTCTTTCCCCTTTCTTTGGGCTTTCTTTGGGCTTTCTTTGGGCTTCTTTGGGCTTTCTATGGGCTTTCCTGGGCTTTCTTTGGGCTTTCTTTGGGCTTTCTTTGGGATTCTTTCCCCTTTCTTTGGGCTTTCTTTGGGCTTTTCTTCCCCTTTCTTTGGGCTTCTTTGGGCTTTCTTTGGGCTTTCTATGGGCTTTCTCTGGGCTTTCTTTGGGCTTTCTTTGGGCTTTCTTTGGGCTTCTTTCCCCTTTCTTTGGGCTTTCTTTGGGCTTTCTTACCCCTTTCTTGGGCCTTTCTTTCCCCTTTCTTTGGGCTTTCTTTGGGCTTCTTTGGGCCTTTCTTTCCCCTTTCTTTGGGCATTCCTTTGGGCATTCTTTGGGCTTTCTTTCCCATTTCTTTGGGCTTTCTTTGGGCTGTCTTTGGGCTTTCTTTCCCCTTTCTTTGGGCTTTCTTTGAGCTTTCTTTCCCCTTTCTTTGGCTTTCTTTGGGCTTTCTTTGAGCATCCTTTGGACTTACTTTAGGCTTCTTTTGGGCTTTCTTTCGGCTTTCTTTGGGCTTTTTTTCCCCTTTCTTTGGGCATTCTTTGGGCTTTCTTTCCCATTTCTTTGGGCTTTCTTTGGGCTCTCTTTGGCTTTCTTTCCCCTTTCTTTGGGCTTTCTTTGAGCTTTCTTTCCCCTTTCTTTGGGCTTTCTTTGGGCTTTCTTTGAGCATCCTTTGGACTTACGTTAGGCTTTCTTTGGGCTTTCTTTCGGCTTTCTTTGGGCTTTCTTTCCCCTTTCTTTGGGCTTTCTTTCCCCTTTCTTTGGGCTTTCATTGGGCTTTCTTTGGGCTTTCTTTCCCTTTCTTTGGGCATTCTTTGGGCTTCTTCCCCTTTCTTTGGGCTTTCTTTGGGCTTTCTTTGTGCTTTCTTTCCCCTTTCTTTGGGCTTTCTTTTGCTTTCTTTCCCCTTTCTTTAGGCTTTCTTTGGGCTTTCTTTGGGCTTTCTTTCCCCTTTCTTTGGGCTTTCTTTCCCCTTTCTTTGGACTTTCTTTGGGCTTTCTTTCCACTTTCTTTGGGCTTTCTTTGGGCTATCTTCCCCTTTCTTTCCCCTTTCTTTGGGCTTTCTTTGGGCTTCTTTCCCGTTCTTTGGGCTTTCTTTGGGCTTTCTTTGGGCTTTCTTTGGGCTTTATTTCCCTTTTCTTTGGGCTTCTTTCCCCTTTCTTTGGGCGTTCTATCCCCTTTCTTTGGGCTTTCTTTCCCCTTTCTTCGGGCTTTCTTTCCCCTTTCTTTGGGCTTTCTTTGGGCTTTCTTTTTCTTTGGGCTTTCTTTGGGCTTTCTTTCCCCTTTCTTTGGGCTTTCTTTCCCATTTCTTTGGGCTTTCTTTCCCCTTTCTTTGGGATTTCTTTCCCCTTTCTTTGGGCTTTCTTTCCCCTTTCTTTGGGCTTTCTTTCCCCTTTCTTTGGGCTTTCTTTGGGGTTTCTTTCTCCTTTATTTTCCCTTTTTTGGGCTTTCTTTCCCCTTTCTTTGGGCTTTCTTTGGGCTTTCTTTCCCCTTTCCTTGGGCTTTCTTTGGGCTTTCTTTGGGATTTCTTTGGGATTTCTTTGGGCTTTCTTTCCCCTTTCTTTGGGCTTTCTTTCCCCTTTCTTTGGGCTTTCTTTGGCCTTTCTTTGGGCTTTCTTTGGGCATTCTATGGGCTTTCTCTGGGCTTTCTTTGGGCTTTATTTGGGCTTTCTTTCTGCTTCTTTCCCCTTTCTTTGGGCTTTCTTTGGGCTTTCTTTCCCCTTTCTTTGGCCTTTCCTTCCCCTTTCTTTGGGCTTTCTTTCCCCTTTCTTTGGGCTTTCTTTCCCCTTTCTTTGGGGTTTCTTTGGATTTTCTTTCCCCTTTCTTTGGGCTTTCTTTCCCCTTTCTTAGGGCTTTCTTTCCCCTTTCTTTGGGCTTTCTTTGGGCTTTCTTTGGGCTTTCTTTCGGCTTTCCTTCCCCTTTCTTTGGGCTTTCTTTGGGCTTTCTTTGGGCTTTCTTTGGGCTTTCTATGGGCTTTCTCTGGGCTTTCTTTGGGCTTTCTTTGGGCTTTCTTTGGGCTTCTTTCCCCTTTCTTTGGGCTTTCTTTGGGCTTTCTTTCCCCTTTCTTTGGGCTTTCTTTCCCCTTTCTTTGGGCTTTCTTTGGGCTTTCTTTGGGCTTTCTTTGGGCTTTATTTCCCCTTTCTTTGGGCATTCTTTGGGCTGTCTTTGGGCTTTCATTCCCCTTTCTTTGGGCTTTCTTTGGGCTTTCTTTCCCCTTTCTTTGGGCTTTCTTTGGGCTTTCTTTGAGCTTCCTCTGGACTTACTTTAGGCTTTCTTTGGGCTTTCTTTCGGCTTTTTTGGGCTTTCTTTCCCTTTCTTTGGGCTTTCTTTTGGCTTTCTTTCCCCTTTCTTTTGGCTTTCATTGGGGTTTCTTTGGGCTTTCTTTCCCCTTTCTTTGGGCATTCTTTGGGCTTTCTTTCCCCTTTCTTTGGGCTTTCCTTGGGCTTTCTTTGTGCTTTCTTTCCCCTTTCTTTGGGCTTTCTTTCCCCTTTCTTTGGACTTTCTTTGGGCTTTCTTTCCCCTTTCTTTGGGCTTTCTTTGGGCTATCTTCCCCTTTCTTTCCCCTTTCTTTGGGCTTTCTTTGGGCTTTCTTTCCCATTTCTTTGGACTTTCTTTGGCTTTCTTTGGGCTTTCTTTGGGCTTTATTTCCCCTTTCTTTGGGCTTTCTTTCCCCTTTCTTTGGGCTTTCTTTCCACTTTCTTCGGGCTTTCTTTCCCCTTTCTTTGGGCTTTCTTTCCCCTTTCTTTGGGCTTTCTTTCCCCTTTCTTTGGGCTTTCTTTCCCCTTTTTTTGGCTTTCTTTGGGCTTTCTTTGGGCTTCTTGGGCTTTCTTTCGGCTTTCCTTCCCCTTTCTTTGGGCTTTCTTTGGGCTTTCTTTGGCTTTCTTTGGGCTTTCTATGGGCTTTCTCTGGGCTTTCTTTGGGCTTTCTTTGGGCTTTCTTTGGGCTTCTTTCCCCTTTCATTGGGCTTTCTTTGGGCTTTCTTTCCCCTTTCTTTGGGCTTTCTTTCCCCTTTCTTTGGGCTTTCTTTGGGCTTTCTTTGGGCTTTCTTTGGGCTTTCTTTGGGCTTTCTTTCCCCTTTCTTTGGGGATTCTTTGGGCTTTCTTTCCCCTTTCTTTGGGCTTTCTTTGGGCTGTTTTTGGGCTTTCTTTCCCCTTTCTTTGGATTTCTTTGGGCTTTCTTTCCCCTTTCTTTAGGCTTTCTTTGGGCTTTCTTTCCCCTTTCTTTGGGCTTTCTTTCCCCTTTATTTTGGCTTTCATTGGGGTTTCTTTTGGCTTTCTTTCCCCTTCCTTTGGCATTCTTTGGGCTTTCTTTCCCCTTTCTTTGGGCTTTCTTAGGGCTTTCTTTGTGCTTTCTTTCCCCTTTCTTTGGGCTTTCTTTTGGCTTTCGTTCCCCTTTCTTTAGGCTTTCTTTGGGCTTTCTTTCCCCTTTCTTTGGGCTTTCTTTCCCCTTTCTTTGGACTTTCTTTGGGCTTTCTTTCCCCTTTCTTTGGGCTTTCTTTAGGCTATCTTCCCCTTTCTTTCCCCTTTCTTTGGGCTTTCTTTGGGCTTTCTTTCCCATTTCTTTGGACTTTCTTTGGGCTTTCCTGGGCTTTCTTTGGGCTTTATTTCCCTTTCTTTGGGCTTTCTTTCCCCTTTCTTTGGGCTTTCTATCCCCTTTCTTTGGGCTTTCTTTCCCCTTTCTTCGGCTTTCTTTCCCCTTTCTTTGGGCTTTCTTTGGGCTTTCTTTCCCCTTTCTTTAGGCTTTCTTTCCCATTTCTTTGGGCTTTCTTTCCCTTTTCTTTGGGATTTCTTTCCCCTTTCTTTGGGCTTTCTTTCCCCTTTCTTTGGGCTTTCCTTACCCTTTCTTTCCCCTTTCTTTGGGCTTTCTTTGGGCTTTCTTTGGGATTTCTTTGGGCTTTCTTTCCCCTTTCTTTGGGCTTTCTTTGGCTTTCTTTGGGCTTTCCTTGGGCTTCCTTTGGGCTTTCTTTGGGCTTTCTTTGGAATTTCTTTGGGATTTCTTTGGGCTTTCTTTCCCCTTTCTTTGGGCTTTCTTTCCCCTTTCGTGGCGCTTTCTTTGGGCTTTCTTTGGGCTTTCTTTCCCCTTTCTTTGGGCTTTCTTTCCCCTTTCTTTGGGCTTTCTTTGGGCTTTCTTTGGGCTTTATTTGGGCTTTCTTTGCGCTTTCCTTCCCCTTTCTTTGGGCTTTCTTTGGGCTTTCTTTGGGCTTTCTTTGGCTTTCTATGGGCTTTCTCTGGGCTTTCTTTGGGCTTTCTTTGGGCTTTCTCTGGGCTTTCTTTGGGCTTTCTTTGGGCTTTATTTGGGCTTCTTTCCCCTTTCTTTGGGCTTTCTTTGGGCTTTCTTTCCCCTTTCTTTGGGCTTTCTTTCCCCTTTCTTTGGGCTTTCTTTGGGCTTTCTTTGGGCTTTCTTTCCCCTTTCTTTGGGCATTCTTTGGGCTTTCTTTCCCCTTTCTTTGGGCTTTCTTTGGCTTTCTTTCCCCTTTCTTTGGGCTTTCTTTTCACTTTCTTTCCCCTTTCTTTAGGCTTTCTTTGGGCTTTCTTTGGCTTTCTTTTCCCTTTCTTTGGCTTTCTTTCCCCTTTCTTTGGGCTTTCTTTGTGCTTTCTTTCCCCTTTCTTTGGGCTTTCTTTGGGCTATCTTCCCCTTTCTTTCCCCTTTCTTTGGGCTTTCTTTGGGCTTTCTTTCCCCTTTCTTTGGGCTTTCTTTGGGCTTTCTTTGGGGTTTCTTTGGGCTTTTTTTGGGCTTTCTTGGGGCTTTCTTTCCCCTTCCTTGGGATTTCTTTGGGCTTTCTTTCCCCTTTCTTTGGGCTTTCTTTCCCCTTTCTTTGGGCTTTCTTTCCCCTTTCTTTGGGCTTTCTTTGGGCTTTCTTTGGGGTTTCTTTCCCCTTTCTTTGGGCTTTCTTTGGCTTTGTTTGGGCTTTCTTTGGGCTTTCTTTGGCTTTCTTTCCCCTTTCTTTGGGCTTTCTTTTGGCTTTCTTTCCCCTTTCTTTAGGCTTTCTTTGGGCTTTCTTTGGGCTTTCTTTCCCCTTTCTTTGGGCTTTCTTTGGGCTTTCTTTCCCCTTTCTTTAGGCTTTCTTTCCCATTTCTTTGGGCTTTCTTTCCCTTTTCTTTGAGATTTCTTTCCCCTTTCTTTGGGCTTTCTTTCCCCTTTCTTTGGGCTTTCCTTACCCTTTCTTTCCCCTTTCTTTGGGCTTTCTTTGGGATTTCTTTGGGCTTTCTTTCCCCTTTCTTTGGGCTTTCTTTGGCTTTCTTTGGGCTTTCCTTGGGCTTCCTTTGGGCTTTCTTTGGGCTTTCTTTGGAATTTCTTTGGGATTTCTTTGGGCTTTCTTTCCCCTTTCTTTGGGCTTTCTTTCCCCTTTCGTGGCGCTTTCTTTGGGCTTTCTTTGGGCTTTCTTTCCCCTTTCTTTGGGCTTTCTTTCCCCTTTCTTTGGGCTTTCTTTGGGCTTTCTTTGTGCTTTATTTGGGCTTTCTTTGGGCTTTCCTTCCCCTTTCTTTGGGCTTTCTTTGGGCTTTCTTTGGGCTTTCTTTGGGCTTTCTATGGGCTTTCTCTGGGCTTTCTTTGGGCTTTCTTTGGGCTTTCTCTGGGCTTTCTTTGGGCTTTCTTTGGGCTTTATTTGGGCTTCTTTCCCCTTTCTTTGGGCTTTCTTTGGGCTTTCTTTCCCCTTTCTTTGGGCTTTCTTTCTCCTTTCTTTGGGCTTTCTTTGGGCTTTCTTTGGGCTTTCTTTGGGCTTTCTTTCCCCTTTCTTTGGGCATTCTTTGGGCTTTCTTTCCCCTTTCTTTGGGCTTTCTTTGGGCTTTCTTTCCCCTTTCTTTGGGCTTTCTTTTCACTTTCTTTCCCCTTTCTTTAGGCTTTCTTTGGGCTTTCTTTGGGCTTTCTTTTCCCTTTCTTTGGGCTTTCTTTCCAATTTCTTTGGGCTTTCTTTGTGCTTTCTTTCCCCTTTCTTTGGGCTTTCTTTGGGCTATCTTCCCCTTTCTTTCCCCTTTCTTTGGGCTTTCTTTGGGCTTTCTTTCCCCTTTCTTTGGGCTTTCTTTGGGCTTTCTTTGGGGTTTCTTTGGGCTTTTTTTGGGCTTTCTTGGGGCTTTCTTTCCCCTTCCTTTGGGCTTTCTTTGGGCTTTCTTTCCCCTTTCTTTGGGCTTTCTTTCCCCTTTCTTTGGGCTTTCTTTCCCCTTTCTTTGGGCTTTCTTTGGGCTTTCTTTGGGCTTTCTTTGGGGTTTCTTTCCCCTTTCTTTGGGCTTTCTTTGGGCTTTGTTTGGGCTTTCTTTGGGCTTTCTTTGGGCTTTCTTTCCCCTTTCTTTGGGCTTTCTTTTGGCTTTCTTTCCCCTTTCTTTAGGCTTTCTTTGGGCTTTCTTTGGGCTTTCTTTCCACTTTCTTTGGGCTTTCTTTGGGCTTTCTTTCCCCTTTCTTTGGACTTTCTTTGGGCTTTCTTTCCCCTTTCTTTGGGCTTTCTTTGGGCTTTCTTTGGGCTTTCTTTCCCCTTTCTTTGGTCTTTCTTTCCCCTTTCTTTGGGCTTTCTTTCCCCTTTCTTTGGGCTTTCTTTGGGATTTCTTTGGGCTTTCTTTCCCTTTCTTTGGGCTTTCTTTGTGCTTTCTTTGGGCTTTCTTTGGGCTTTCTTTGGGCTTTCTTTGGGCTTTCTATGGGCTTTCTCTGGGCTTTCTTTGGCTTTCTTTGGGCTTTCTTTGGGATTCTTTCCCCTTTCTTTGGGCTTTCTTTGGGCTTTTCTTCCCCTTTCTTTGGGCTTTCTTTGGGCTTTCTTTGGGCTTTCTGTGGGCTTTCTCTGGGCTTTCTTTGGGCTTTCTTTGGGCTTTCTTTGGGCTTCTTTCCCCTTTCTTTGGGCTTTCTTTGGGCTTTCTTACCCCTTTCTTTGGGCTTTCTTTCCCCTTTCTTTGGGCTTTCTTTGGGCTTTCTTTGGGCTTTCTTTGGGCTTTCTTTCCCCTTTCTTTGGGCATTCTTTGAGCTTTCTTTCCCATTTCTTTGGGCTTTCTTTGGGCTGTCTTTGGGCTTTCTTTCCCCTTTCTTTGGGCTTTCTTTGAGCTTTCTTTCCCCTTTCTTTGGGCTTTCTTTGGGCTTTCTTTGAGCATCCTTTGGACTTACTTTAGGCTTTCTTTGGGCTTTCTTTCGGCTTTCTTTGGGCTTTCTTTCCCTTTCTTTGGGCATTCTTTGGGCTTTCTTTCCCATTTCTTTGGGCTTTCTTTGGACTCTCTTTGGGCTTTCTTTCCCTTTCTTTGGGCTTTCTTTGAGCTTTCTTTCCCCTTTCTTTGGGCTTTCTTTGGGCTTTCTTTGGGCTTTCTTTCGGCTTTCTTTGGGCTTTCTTTCCCCTTTCTTTGGGCTTTCTTTCCCCTTTCTTTTGGCTTTCATTGGGCTTTCTTTGGGCTTTCTTTCCCCTTTCTTTGGGCATTCTTTGGGCTTTCTTTCCCTTTCTTTAGGCTTTCTTTGGGCTTTCTTTGTGCTTTCTTTCCCCTTTCTTTGGGCTTTCTTTTGGCTTTCTTTCCCCTTTCTTTAGGCTTTCTTTGGGCTTTCTTTGGGCTTTCTTTCCCCTTTCTTTGGGCTTTCTTTCCCCTTTCTTTGGACTTTCTTTGGGCTTTCTTTCCCCTTTCTTTGGGCTTTCTTTGGGCTATCTTCCCCTTCTTTCCCCTTTCTTTGGGCTTTCTTTGGGCTTTCTTTCCCCTTTCTTTGGGCTTTCTTTGGGCTTTCTTTGGGCTTTATTTGGGCTTTATTTCCCTTTTCTTTGGGCTTTCTTTCCCCTTTCTTTGGGCTTTCTATCCCCTTTCTTTGGGCTTTCTTTCCCCTTTCTTCGGGCTTTCTTTCCCCTTTCTTTGGGCTTTCTTTGGCTTTCTTTGGGCTTTCTTTCCCCTTTCTTTGGGCTTTCTTTCCCATTTCTTTGGGCTTTCTTTCCCCTTTCTTTGGGATTTCTTTCCCCTTTCTTTGGGCTTTCTTTCCCCTTTCTTTGGGCTTTCTTTCCCCTTTCTTTCCCCTTTCTTTGGGCTTTCTTTGGGCTTTCTTTGGGCTTTCTTTGGGCTTTCTTTGGGCTTTCTTTGGGCTTTCCTTGGGCTTCCTTTGGGCTTTCTTTGGGCTTTCTTTCCCCTTTCTTTGGGATTTCTTTGGGCTTTCTTTCCCCTTATCTTTGGGCTTTCTTTCCCCTTTCTTTGGGCTTTCTTTCCCCTTTCGTGGGGCTTTCTTTGGGCTTTCTTTGGGCTTTCTTTCCCCTTTCTTTGGGCTTTCTTTCCCCTTTCTTTGGGCTTTCTTTGGGCTTTCTTTGGGCTTTCCTTCCCCTTTCTTTGGTCTTTCTTTGGGCTTTCTTTGGGCTTTCTTTGGGCTTTATATGGGCTTTCTCTGGGCTTTCTTAGGGCTTTCTTTGGGCTTACTCTGGGCTTTTTTCCCCTTTCTTTGAGCTTTCTTTGGGCTTTCTTTCCCCTTTCTTTGGGCTTTCTTTCCCCTTTCTTTGGGCTTTCTTTCCCCTTTCGTGGGGCTTTCTTTGGGCTTTCTTTGGGCTTTCTTTCCCCTTTCTTTGGGCTTTCTTTCCCCTTTCTTTGGGCTTTCTTTGGGCTTTCTTTGGGCTTTCCTTCCCCTTTCTTTGGTCTTTCTTTGGGCTTTCTTTGGGCTTTCTTTGGGCTTTATATGGGCTTTCTCTGGGCTTTCTTAGGGCTTTCTTTGGGCTTACTCTGGGCTTTTTTCCCCTTTCTTTGAGCTTTCTTTGGGCTTTCTTTCCCCTTTCTTTGGGCTTTCTTTCCCCTTTCTTTGGGCTTTCTTTGGGCTTTCTTTGGGCTTTCTTTCCCCTTTCTTTGGGCATTCTTTGGGCTTTCTTTCCCCTTTCTTTGGGCTTTCTTTGGGCTTTCTTTGGGCTTTCTTTCCCCTTTCTTTGGGCTTTCTTTTCACTTTCTTTCCCCTTTCTTTAGGCTTTCTTTGGGCTTTCTTTGGGCTTTCTTTTCCCTTTCTTTGGGCTTTCTTTCCCCTTTCTTTGGACTTTCTTTGGGCTTTCTTTCCCATTTCTTTGGGCTTTCTTTGGGCTATCTTCCCCTTTCTTTCCCCTTTCTTTGGGCTTTCTTTGGGCTTTCTTTGGGCTTTCTTTGGGCTTTCTTTGGGCTTTCTTTGGGCTTTTTTGGGGCTTTCTTTGGGCTCTTTCCCCTTCCTTTGAGCTTTCTTTGGGCTTTCTTTGGGCTTTCTTTGGGCTTTCTTTCCCCTTTCTTTGGGCTTTCTTTCCCCTTTCTTTGGGCTTTCTTTGGGCTTTCTTTGGGCTTTCTTTGGGCTTTCTTTGGGCTTTCTTTCCCCTTTCTTTGGGCATTCTTTGGGCTTTCTTTCCCCTTTCTTTGGGCTTTCTTTTGGCTTTCTTTCCCCTTTCTTTCCCCTTTCTTTGGGCTTTGTTTGGGCTTTCTTTCCCCTTTCTTTGGACTTTCTTTGCGCTTTCTTTCCCCTTTCTTTGGGCTTTCTTTGGGCTTTCTTTGGGCTATCTTCCCCTTTCTTTCCCCTTTCTTTGGGCTTTCTTTGGGCTTTCTTTCCCCTTTCTTTGGGCTTTCTTTCCCCTTTCTTTGGGCTTTCTTTGGGCTTTCTTTGGGCTTTCTTTGGGCTTTCTTTCCCCTTTCTTTGGGCTTTCTTTCCCCTTTCTTTGGGCTTTCTTTCCCCTTTCTTTGGGCTTTCTTTGGGATTTCTTTGGGCTTTCTTTCCCCTTTCTTTGGGCTTTCTTTGGGCTTTCTTTGGGCTTTCTTTCCCCTTTCTTTGGGCTTTCCTTCCCCTTTCTTTGGACTTTCTTTGGGCTTTCTTTGGGCTTTCTTTGGGCTTTCTTTGGGCTTTCTATGGGCTTTCTCTGGGCTTTCTTTGGGCTTTCTTTGGACTTTCTTTGGGATTCTTTCCCCTTTCTTTGGGCTTTCTTTGGGCTTTCTTTCCGCTTTCTTTGGGCTTTCTTTCCCATTTCTTTGGACTTTCTTTGGGCTTTCTTTGGGCTTTCTTTTGGCTTTCTTTTTGCTTTCTTTCCCCTTTCTTTGGGCATTCTTTGGGCTTTCTTTCCCCTTTCTTTGGGCTTTCTTTGGGCTGTCTTTGGGCTTTCTTTCCCCTTTCTTTGGGCTTTCTTTGGGCTTTCTTTCCCCTTTCTTTGGGCTTTCTTTGGGCTTTCTTTGAGCTTCCTTTGGGCTTACTTTGGGCTTTCTTTGGGCTTTCTTTCGGCTTTCTTTGGGCTTTCTTTCCCCTTTCTTTGGGCTTTATTTCCCCTTTCTTTTGGCTTTCATTGGGCTTTCTTTGGTCTTTCTTTCCCCTTTCTTTGGGCATTCTTTGGGCTTTCTTTCCCCTTTCTTTGGGCTTTCTTTGTGCTTTCTTTCCCCTTTCTTTGGGCTTTCTTTTGGCTTTCTTTCCCCTTTCTTTGGGGATTCTTTGGGCTTTCTTTCCCCTTTCTTTGGGCTTTCTTTGGGCTTTCTTTCCCCTTTCTTTGGGCTTTCTTTCCCCTTTCTTTGGACTTTCTTTGGGCTTTCTTTCCCCTTTCTTTGGGCTTTCTTTGGCTATCTTCCCCTTTCTTTCCCCTTTCTTTGGGCTTTCTTTGGGCTTTCTTTCCACTTTCTTTGGGCTTTCTTTGGGCTTTCTTTGGGCTTTATTTCCCCTTTCTTTGGGCTTTCTTTCCCCTTTCTTTGGGCTTTCTATCCCCTTTCTTTGGGCTTTCTTTCCCCTTTCTTCTTGCTTTCTTTCCCCTTTCTTTGGGCTTTCTTTGGGCTTTCTTTGGGCTTTCTTTCCACTTTCTTTTGGCTTTCTTTCCCATTTCTTTGGGCTTTCTTTCCCCTTTCTTTGGGATTTCTTTCCCCTTTCTTTGGGCTTTCTTTCCCCTTTCTTTGGGCTTTCTTTCCCCTTTCTTCCCCTTTCTTTGGGCTTTCTTTGGGCTTTCTTTGGGCTTTTTTTGGGCTTTCTTTCCCCTTTCTTTGGGCTTTCTTTGGGCTTTCTTTGGGCTTTCCTTGGGCTTCCTTTGGGCTTTCTTTGGGTTTTCTTTGGAATTTCTTTGGGCTTTCTTTCCCCTTTCTTTGGGCTTTCTCTCCCCTTTCGTGGGGCTTTCTCTGGGCTTTCTTAGGGCTTTCTTTCCCCTTTCTTTGGGCTTTCTTTCCCCTTTCTTTGGGCTTTCTTTGGGCTTTCTTTGGGCTTTCTTTGGGCATTCCTTCCCCATTCTTTGGGCTTTCTTTGGGCTTTCTTTGGGCTTTCTTTCCCCTTTCTTTGGGCTTTATATGGGCTTTCTCTGGGCTTTCTTTGGGCTTTTTTTAGGCTTTCTCTGGGCTTTCTTTGGGCTTTCTTTGGGCTTTCTTTGGGCTTCTTTCCCCTTTCTTTGGGCTTTCTTTGGGCTTTCTTTCCCCTTTCTTTGGGCTTTCTTTCGCCTTTCTTTGGGCTTTCTTTGGGCTTTCTTTGGGCTTTCTTTCCCCTTTCTTTGGGCATTCTTTGGGCTTTCTTTCCCCTTTCTTTGGGCTTTCTTTGGGCTTTCTTTGGGCTTTCTTTCCCTTTCTTTGGGCTTTCTTTTCACTTTCTTTCCCCTTTCTTTAGGCTTTCTTTGGGCTTTCTTTGGGCTTTCTTTTCCCTTTCTTTGGGCTTTCTTTGGGCTTTCTTTCCCTTTCTTTGGGCTTTCTTTGGGGTTTCTTTGGGCTTTCTTTGGGGTTTCTTTGGGCTTTTTTTGGGCTTTCTTTCCCTTTCTTTGGGCTTTCTTTCCCCTTTCTTTGGGCTTTCTTTCCCCTTTCTTTGGGCTTTCTTTCCCCTTTCTTTGGGCTTTCTTTCCCCTTTCTTTGGGATTTCTTCCCCTTTCTTAGGGATTTCTTTCCCCTTTCTTTGGGCTTTCTTTCCCCTTTCTTTGGGCTTTCCCCTTTCTTGGGGCTTTCTTTCCCCTTTCTTTCACCTTTCTTTGGGCTTTCTTTGGGATTTCTTTGGGCTGTCTTTGGGCATTCTTTGGGCTTTCTTTGGATTTCCTTGGGCTTTCTTTCCCCTTTCTTTGGGCTTTCTTTGGGCTTTCTTTAGGCTTTCCTTGGGCTTCCTTTGGGCTTTCTTTGGGCTTTCTTTGGGCTTTCTTTGGGCTTTCTTTCCCCTTTCTTTGGGCTTTCTTTCCCCTTTCTTGGGGCTTTCTTTGGGCTTTCTTTGGGCTTTCTTTCCCTTTCTTTGGGCTTTCTTTCCCCTTTCTTTGGGCTTTCTTTGGGCTTTCTTTCCCCTTTCTTTGGGCTTTCTTTCCCCTTTCTTTGGGCTTTCTTTCCCCTTTCTTTGGGCTTTCTTTCCCCTTTCTTTGGGCTTTCTTTCCCCTTTCTTTGGGCTTTCTTTCCTCTTTCTTTGGGCTTTCTTGGGCTTTCTTTGGGCTTTCTTTCCCCTTTCTTTGGGCTTTCTTTCCCCTTTCTTTGGGCTTTCTTTGGGCTTTCTTTCCCCTTTCTTTGGGCTTTCTTTCCCCTTTCTTTCCCCTTTCTTTGGGATTTCTTTGGGCTTTCCTTCCCCTTTCTTTGGGCTTTCTTTGGGCTTTCTTTGGGCTTTCTTTGGGCTTTCTTTGGGCTTTCCTTCCCCTTTCTTTGGGCTTTCTTTGGGCTTTCTTTGGGCTTTCTATGGGCTTTCTCTGGGCTTTCTTTGGGCTTTCTTTGGGCTTTCTTGGGATTCTTTCCCCTTTCTTTGGGCTTTCTTTGGGCTTTCTTTCCCCTTTCTTTGGGCTTTCTTTCCCCTTTCTTTGGGCTTTCTTTTGCTTTCTTTCCCTTTCTTTGGGCATTCTTTGGGCTTTCTTTCCCCTTTCTTTGGGCTTTCTTTGGGCTGTCTTTGGGCTTTCTTTCCCCTTTCTTTGGGATTTCTTTGGGCTTTCTTTCCCCTTTCTTTGGGCTTTCTTTGGGCTTTCTTTGAGCTTCCTTTGGGCTTACTTTGGCTCTCTTTGGGCTTTCTTTCAGCTTTCTTTGGGCTTTCTTTCCCCTTTCTTTTGGCTTTCATTGGGCTTTCTTTGGGCTTTCTTTCCACTTTCTTTGGGCATTCTTTGGGCTTTCTTTCCCCTTTCTTTGGGCTTTCTTTGTGCTTTCTTTCCCCTTTCTTTGGGCTTTCTTTTGGCTTTCTTTCCCCTTTCTTTAGGCTTTCTTTGGGCTTTCTTTGGGCTTTCTTTCCCCTTTCTTTGGGCTTTCTTTCCCCTTACTTTGGACTTTCTTAGGGCTTTCTTTCCCCTTTCTTTGGGCTTTCTTTGGCTATCTTCCCCTTTCTTTCCCCTTTCTTTGGGCTTTCTTTGGGCTTTCTTTCCCCTTTCTTTGGGCTTTCTTTGGGCTTTCTTTGGGCTTTATTTCCCCTTTCTTTGGGCTTTCTTTCCCCTTTCTTTGGGCTTTCTATCCCCTTTCTTTGGGCTTTCTTTCCCCTTTCTCGGGCTTTCTTTCCCCTTTCTTTGGGCTTTCTTTGGGCTTTCTTTCCCCTTTCTTTGGGCTTACTTTCCCATTTCTTTGGGCTTTCTTTCCCCTTTCTTTGGATTTCTTTCCCCTTTCTTTGGGCTTTCTTTCCCCTTTCTTTGGGCTTTCTTTCCCCTTTCTTTCCCCTTTCTTTGGGCTTTCTTTGGGCTTTCTTTGGGCTTTCTTTCCCCTTTCTTTGGGCTTTCTTTGGGCTTTCTTTGGGCTTTCCTTGGGCTTCCTTTGGGCTTTCTTTGGGCTTTCTTTGGAATTTCTTTGGATTTCTTTGGGCTTTCTTTCCCCTTTCGTGGGGCTTTCTTTGGGCTTTCTTTCCCCTTTCTTTCCCCTTTCTTTGGGCTTTCTTTCCCCTTTCTTGGGCTTTCTTTGGGCTTTCTTTGGGCTTTCTTTGGGCTTTCCTTCCCCTTTCTTTGGGCTTTCTTTGGGCTTTCTTTGGGCTTTCTTTGGGCTTTATATGGGCTTTCTCTGGGCTTTCTTTGGGCTTTCTTTGGCTTTCTCTGGGCTTTCTTTGGGCTTTCTTTGGGCTTTCTTTGGGCTTCTTTCCCCTTTCTTTGGGCTTTCTTTGGGCTTTCTTTCGGCTTTCTTTGGGCTTCTTTCCCCTTTCTTTGGGCTTTCTTTGGGCTTTCTTTGGGCTTTCTTTGGGCTTTCTTTCCCTTTCTTTGGGCATTCTTTGGGCTTTCTTTCCCCTTTCTTTGGGCTTTCTTTGGGCTTTCTTTGGGCTTTCTTTCCCCTTTCTTTGGGCTTTCTTTTCACTTTCTTTCCCCTTTCTTTAGGCTTTCTTTGGGCTTTCTTTTCCCTTTCTTTGGGCTTTCTTTCCCCTTTCTTTGGACTTTCTTTGGGCTTTCTTTGGGCTATCTTCCCCTTTCTTTCCCCTTTCTTTGGGCTTTCTTTGGGCTTTCTTTCCCCTTTCTTTGGGCTTTCTTTGGGCTTTCTTTGGATTTCTTTGGGCTTTCTTTCCCCTTTCTTAGGCTTTCTTTCCCCTTTCTTTGGGATTTCTTTCCCCTTTCTTTGGGATTTCTTTCCCCTTTCTTTGGGCTTTCTTTACCCTTTCTTTTTGCTTTCTTTCCCATTTCTTTCACCTTTCTTTGGGCTTTCTTTGGGATTTCTTTGGGCTTTCCTTGCGCTTCCTTTGGGCTTTCTTTGGGCTTTCTTTGGGCTTTCTTTGGGCTTTCTTTGGGCTTTCTTTCCCCTTTCTTGGGGCTTTCTTTGGGCTTTCTTTGGGCTTTCTTTCCCCTTTCTTTGGGCTTTCTTTCCCCTTTCTTTGGGCTTTCTTTGGGCTTTCTTTGGGCTTTCTTTGGGCTTTCTTTGGGCTTTCCTTCCCCTTTCTTTGGGCTTTCTTTGGGCTTTCTTGGGCTTTCTATGGGCTTTCTCTGGGCTTTCTTTGGGCTTTCTTTGGGCTTTTTTTTTGCCTTCTTTCTCCTTTCTTTGGGCTTTCTTTGGGCTTTCTTTCCCCTTTCTTTGGGCTTTCTTTGGGCTTTCTTTGGGCTTTCTTTGGGCTTTCTTTCCCCTTTCTTTGGGCTTTCTTTCCCTTTCTTTGGGCTTTCTTTCCCCTTTCTTTGGGCTTTCTTTCCTCTTTCTTTGGGCTTTCTTTGGCTTTCTTTCCCCTTTCTTTTGGCTTTCTTTCCCCTTTCTTTGGGCTTTCTTTGGGCTTTCTTTCCCCTTTCTTTGGGCTTTCTTTGGGCTTTCTTTGTGCTTTCTTTCCCCTTTCTTTGGGCATTCTTTGGGCTTTCTTTGGGCTTTCTTTCCCCTTTCTTTGGGCTTTTCTGTCTGGGGCTTTCTTTGAGCTTCCTTTGGGCTTCCTTTGGGCTTTCTTTGGGCTTTCTTTCGGCTTTCTTTGGGCTTTCTATCCCCTTTCTTTGGGCTTTCTTTCCCCTTTCTTTGGCTTTCTTTGGGCTTTCTTTGGGCTTTCTTTGGACTTTCTTTGGGCTTTCTTTACCCTTTCTTTGGCTTTCTTTGGGCTTTCTTTTCCCCTTT